>NW_009598440.1:43670-52461 GCF_000690535.1 Cariama cristata | reverse complement strand
CGAGCCAAACCTGACTGGAATTTCATGGATGAAAGAAAAGGCACTTCTCTAGCCCAGGGGCTTTGTCCTTGCCAAATTATAAGGGCCTGCTGCAAACAATAGAGGTGTTAGAGCTTCTAAAAAAATAAAAATGTTGAAAGAATCTTTTATAACGGAAAATATTAGGCAACCTAAATCTTGAGCCAGCTGGTAGCGGGCAGTATAATATAAACTCTTTGGAGGAGAGCTGTGCAAATAATGGATTTTCAGAATTTCTCTTCTCCCACTCCCCCCTCCAAGTTTGAACTATTTTAGCTATTTTCTCCAGCTGAAATTATTTGCCAAATTCAGCCAGTTGCTAAATTCTCCTCAAATTTTTCTTTTCTCCGTCGACAGGTTTCTTGTAAAAACAAACCCATTCTCCCACCTCCAGCTTGGAATTACGGCACTTGCCAGTGACACAGTTAGGAAGAAATCTGCCTGTGGTCAGCTCTTTCTTTTTTTGCGACGTTCTTGTCCGAGCTCACACATTACAGTAACCAAGCTGGCCTGATAGCCGCGCCTGGCAGCGTGCAGGGGAGGTTTTCCATTAGTCTTCACCACCCCCAGATCAGCCCGCACTGGGCTGAGAGCCTTCGCACAGTGTGGGGCTGGAGGTTCATTAGGTTGTGGTTTTCAGGCTGAATCTTCACTGGACCAGTTCATAATAATGATGTTTCTGGTGTCAACTGCAGACCAGATGTTGCCGTGCTGTCGGAGGGGAGAACTCTGAGGTGACACAGGAGGCGGGAGGCTCTGAGCCCTCAAAGTCAGCGATCCCGCGGCGTTTCTTGTATCCATGCAGGTGTTAGCCATGGTGTCCTGGCCAAATCCCATTCTGGCACATCACCAGCTCTGGCAGTTTACCTACTTAAAATCACCTCTATGCTTCTAATTGCAGGAGTTGTTCCTCACTTCCCTTCTCGAGCAACAGATTTGTGCATTCACAGCTGGTGGATGCCTGCTGCATCCCTACCCTGCTGCTCCAGGGGATGGTGAAGCCATCCTTACATGCGCAGTCTCTGATATCCCTTGGGATAAGCAGCAGCCCCATGCACAGGGCTGGAAAGGAGCTGCCTCGCAGAGCCAGACAGAAATGACAGAGACCCAAGGTGAGGCTACAACAGGCTTGCCCGTGGCAGTGGGGCACTATAAACGTGTTTAAACAAGCTGCCTGAGCCCTAAAATGTGGTTCCAAAGCAATGAAATATGGTTGTTTGGCAGTGGCAGACGTTGCCTTGCTTTCAGGGGCTGCTTTATGACTGCTAGTGTAACATAGCCCTTCCAAAACCTCCCCCTCTTCTTTCTTTTCTTTTTTTTTTAAAGAAAAGGCTTTTTTTAAAAAAAAAAAAGAATTACTAAATCTATCCTCAGAGAGGCTGAGCCAAATTTTCAAACAGAATATTCAGGTCTTTTGTTTAGGGCTGTAAGTGAACGGTGAAGTGTGAGTGCATATTATTATAGAGCCCATAAACTGCAAGACCAGACAGATAATGTAGGTACTCGCATTTGAAAACAGAATACTGAGAATTTTGCCAAGAAAGAGGTATTAAACCAAATGAATCTCTGGTGGTGATTTAAAGCGAAGCAAAACTCCTAGTGCGAATGTAATCTCTTTTTGTTGGAGGTGGTGTTGCGTCTTGGTTGGAAGCTGTTGCTCCGCAGTCGGCGAGGCCTTTGTTTGTGTCTAGCGCAGGATAAACTGAGCTGGGCAAACTCTGGCTTCGGTTATGGCCCTGCAGCCGCAGGGATTTCCATCAGGGCAGGCTTGGATCCTCTGCGCTTAATCGCATCGGCAGAGCAAGGAGGACTCGAGACCACCGGGAACGAAGGCGCTGCTCGGAGCTTCAGTAACGTCTGTAAAGTTCAGCTGCACGGGAGCAAAGGAGGGTTAAACCAAAACCTCACATTCAGCAATTTGGCAGTAAACATTGTACACAACCAAGGATGAAATACTAGTTTTTCCATTGTCCTCACTACATAGCCACTTGAAGCACTGCCCCCCTTTTCCTTTAAATCTGGGAACCAGAGTGCATTCCTTGTCCAAAACTCTGGACAGAAAACTCCTTCAGGGACTTCCTTTTGCCATTTGAAATCATGATGAAAACTATACAGAGGAAGGACTGTGCTGTAGTTACAGGCCTTCTAAAATACTTGCTTCGTACATAAATATTGATAACACTGACGTCTATTTTTACACAGCATAACTGAAAAAATATACATATGAAACTTAACAAAGACTATCTTCCTAAAATAAGGAGCAAAACCAGCCTCAAGTATAAACAGCAATGACAAGAAAAAAAACCCACAAAATAAAACAAGAATTATTTGGGGGCATGTTCCTTTCTATTTTTTCAATCTTTTATTATTATTCTAGCTGTGAATAAAACCTCGACAAGAATTACTTTGGGAACCTTTGAAGCTGTGTAAATACATATTGTTGCTAGGTTGTGAAGCATCCCAGCCCCATGCGACACAAGCCACACACGTTAGCAGAGTGGGAATAAAGCTGGCGAAGGCCGGGGGATCAGAGTGAGCAGAGGCTGGCTCTCCATCGCAGCGATCTTGATGGCTGAAGAAGGCAGCAGTTGGTAAAGGCCCAGTTCTTCCTGGTAGGAGATGCACCTCACAAAGAGTTGCACCTATTTGCATGCAGGAGCAAGCCACAGGGCCACCTGCTTTGGGTAGTATCTGATCTAGGAACTTGCAATATTGTAAGACTGGTGACAGCAGCAGTTAGACTAAATAGCTTTGCTCAAATCTTTCCAAACACCATCATTGCCCCTGCACTGAGATTTTCCCTTCACCCTGTTCAGTCCCCTCCAGGTTGCAGTCTGGGACATTGCAATGGTAGAAGGAGAAGATTTGGCCTCACCGGTTTGGTCCATTTGGGCAGCAGAGAGACTTCTTGAGCCTAGTGACCTTCTTCACTGGCTGGAGAAAGTCTCCAACAGCCTGGTGACAGTCCGTACAGCAAGGTCTCCCTGACTCAGTGTCTGCTGACCAACTCACCGGGCACTCACCGGTTGCCTACCTGGCAGCACGTGTTAAAGCCTTTCACCAGGTGCTTCTGGTTTCTATGCTTGCATACATCCCTCAAGCTTTGCACCATCTGAAATGAGACCTCTCCAAGAGCTGGTGCGCAGACAGCATGTTTCTCTCTTAAGGTTTGTCTCGCCAGGATTCCAACCAGCAGAAGCCAGAAAGAGGAAATTATGGAGCTGCCACCGCTGTGCTCCCTGTGGCATGCAGATAAGTCGCTGACCTGCTGAAGGAAAAGGAACAGATTGGGAGGCTGGCGGGAGCAGACATGACCTCAGACCCAGAAGTTCAGCCAAATGGCCCAGGTCAGGACGGGTGGCTGATGAGGCCTTGCAATGCCAATAATCAAATCAGCATCTACGGGCCCAAGTATGTGGCCAGATGGAGCCTGGAAATCAGCTGGGATGAGAGTGATGCAACTTCACCTTCTCTAACGAGTCAGGATGGGGCTGGGGCACATGAGCTTTTTTATTCTACAAGGCAGCCAAAGTGCAGCGCGTGTAGCGAAGCTACTGCACTAACCCTTTTTTTTGACTGCAATAAGCTGGTTGTCCTCTATTCCCTTTACCCCCTCGGTGTTTCTTGTACAACATAACTTTGATCGTAAAGCTCTGGAGAAGCAGGATTTCGAGTCCAATTCTGATCTCACTTATTCTGGCATAAGTCAGGAGTAACTGCAGTTATACTTGTAGAAGATCAAAATTGGTCCAGTTCCTTTAAACTGGGTAAAATTTGTGGTCTGTAGAAAGAAGAAAATAATCAAAGATGTGAACAACAGAGCCAGTTGAAGAAGGAGACTTTTTTTTTCTCCTCCAAAGTTCAATATTTTTTTGGCTAGCTCTTTAACTAATTGAAAAAATAGTTTTGGGGGGGGGAAAAAAAATCCCACTGTACCTAAACGTTTGGCATTATGATGCAAAATTTTATAGACGAAAACAAAAATTGGAAAATTCCCATCAGCTGAAAATAGTACTGATACTATCTCCAGTGGCAACTTGTATTATAAGACAGAATATGGCAATGCTGGGATGTGTGGTTTCACTTATTAAAGAGCACTGACTGAACTCCATTGAGTAATGTCAAGTGGATACTCAGAGCTGAAAAACGCTGCTCTTTTCCCATCCTGATGTGGAAGGTCAGTGCTGAGGAACGGCATCCAGCAGGCAAGATTTCTGTACACAGGTCTGGTCCTCTAATGCTACCATGCTCAGGAAGCTACAAAGCAACCGGGAGCTCAAAAAGCCCTCCATGGGTCAGTGTCATGCTGTGACTGCCATCCCTACAGGTCCAGTTTCAATGTCCGCAGCACCTAGGGCCCTCTGAAGTACAAACCGTTCTCTGCTCTTCATGGTTGCCCAGGGGTGGCTGGACCCTCCGCAGCTCATCGGGATGCATGCAAAGTACGTGACGTGCTGACAGCAGAGCCAGTGAACTAGGGAAGCTGTTGATGTGGTACCTTGCCAAAGCATTTCTGCCTGCCAAGCTACAGGCAGCCGCGGTGGATGAAGACGGGAGGAGAGAGGAACCCCAGGCACGGATTGGGTTTATCTTCCAGCTAAGTATCAGTCCAGATTAACTGCATGTGTGACCACAGAGGCTTAAACTCATTCCTCGTCATGGTTATGAAGCATGGCTGTGAAGCACGAAAAATCTTAGAAAAAAAGATATTTCGAGCCTTCACATAGTACAGTCCAGTGCTGTGTCACGCGACTCACTGGTTTAGTAAACACGACACTTTATGCGCAGTCAGCCCTTCCAAGCACATTAAAGAAAGGCCCAAAGAGACTAAAATCTTGATTTCTTGGATCAAAAAATCCCCAGGGGTTTTGGTCAAGTACTGTGCCAGCTGCCGGGACCACGCAGGTTCTGCGGCAGCACTCGGCAGTGTGTCTGTGGGAGCCAGCGGCAGGAGGGGTCCGTTGCACTGGGAGTCAAACGTGGGTACCCTTCTGCTCTTCTGAGAAGTACCCTCAAACTGAGGACACCCGACCGAGGTAGCCACAAGAGTCTGGATAAAGCACTAGCGTGTAAAACCACAAACCCCAGGGCCAGGTTGCCTCAGTGTCTTTCCTTTCGACCCGAGCGGTTCCGACACATTAAGCTGATATAGATCTGCCTAGAAAGAAAAGGCTTTTCTGTGTTTTCCATCACCCAGCAGAGCCGGTGGGAGCGATACTCTGCAAAACTGTGCTGTAATCTGCATCGGGACTGAAGTGCGTCAGCAGAAGGCGTATGGTATGTTTGTTATCCTACACTTCACAACCCTGGCTGTCGGGACAGGAAATGTTGGGATTTTAGGTCAACCGCTGGACCAGTAGGTAGCAGTGATAAGTGATGTGCCGTCACTGTGCTTGACCACTGCTTTAGAGCTCAGATAGCGTACTTGAGTCACCAGAAATGTGCGTTCTTCAGCCACAAAAATGTTTTAGGGACGCATTTTGTTATATAAGAAGGTATTTAACATTATTAGTCAATCAAACACTCTGTTTAACTCTTTAGGCCTCTATAGCTCATGCAGGCCACGTACATGTGAACCACAACTGTAACAATCATTTTCCATTATTATTTTTAGCAACAAGTTTTACTTCTCTACTTAGCTTTTGGTACACCCACGTGTTTTAAACGGAGTTGAGTAAACCAATTTCTTTTTTTTTTTTGCTGGATCTAAGCTTTTATTATGCTCTTTACCATGTGGCAACCTGCTTCACCGATACATCCTGCTAATGCAGTGGTTCCTGGTCCTCTTGGTCACTGGCCGCAATACCAAGGGGTTAATCTGTTAAAGGCGGCACCCCTCCCGGCAAACTGGGATGACTGCTAGAGATGCCCTGGCATCCTGTGCCTCTGAGCATTGCCAGAGGTCTCTGGTGCCAGCTACCTTACATCGAAGCAAGATAATTGTTGCTATTGAATGATCGCATGGATGTTCAAGGGTTCATCTGCAATGAAGGTGGCCCTGGGTATGGGCCAGGTGCTTCACCGCTGTGGTTCAGCGGGCATGTAGCACTGCTAGGAGAGCAGCACCTGGCTCCCATCCCGTCCCTCTGGCACTCACCCACACACTTGTGCTCTACGGGTTAAACCCCGAAACTACTGACTTTCTAAATTGTGAGCAAGAGTTTTCTGATCTTGTTTGCCACTCTTGAAATCAACTTTCTAAAGCGTCGATTAGATGTGCAATGTGCACTGCAGGGAAAACTGAACCAGAAACTCCTACGCCAGCCTGTGTCTTCACGTAGATGCTCGGGTTGTCATTTGCATGCCTGAGGTCAGCGGGACTCATGTGAGCAGCTGCACCAGAGCACCCCGAAAACACCCAGTGCCTCCTGCTCCCAGGGCCACTTCCCTGCTGAAAGGGTGGTTTTGGTCCTGAAGAGAAGGAGGGACAGTGAAATGGTGCTGGAGTTCTGCCCCACAGCTTCTCTGCCCAGACCATGCTGTTCAGCTGGAAAGTTAAAGAGAAAAGAAGATGAGTTTTCGTACACCCACCTGCACAGACTCATCCCAGGAGTCAGGCAGAGTTCGCTCCCTCCCACGCACTGCCGCTGCTGTGCAAGCTTGGCTCTGTCCCCCCCTTCATCCCTGTCCCCCCATGCTGCTTGATGGAGAAACCACCATACACCCTCTTTAATCTCTCTGACCAGGACCGGCCAGAAGAAGGGTGACGGGCGGTCTCCCTGGGTCACATCCCAGGGGTACATTGGCACAGGGTTTGTTTCCACAGGTGCACTGAAGTGTGGTTGTTCTCAGCCCACACCCAGCCAGGCCCACACTCAGCCCTGGCTGGGGCAGCATGGCCAGGGCCCCACGGGCTGTACCGCGGTGGGTCTCCCCTCCCTGCCTGGTCCACGACATTGCCGGGAGGGAAAGGCTCATAGCTCCTGCTGCCTTGCTAACCAGGTTTAGTGCCATGTGGTGCTTCTCCTCCTCCCTCTGCCTCTCCTGCTCTTCACCCCACCAACACACTTTTTTTCCCGACATCATTACCACCACTAAATGATGGGCTTGCCAAGGATTTGTCAGAAGGAGGATGGCGCCTTGTCAAGGGCAGGGTAGGGTGGTTACTGTGGGTCAGAGCAAGATGCTCAGCACCCCTTCCCAGCACTGCCTGTCCAGCAGTGGAGCGGGGAGAGCTTGGGTGACGAGGTCCTTCACGAGGTCGCTTGAGCTAAAGCCCCTGTATCACCAGCGATGAACACTGTCCCCTTTGTGCGTGCAGTCGGCGTCTCAGCCTCTTGCAAGGAGCTCACCGCTGGATGGGATCCATCCATCCCGGTGTGCTGGTGGGGCAGATGGGGTTAAAAACCAGAGGAGTGACTGCCTGTGCATGGGGTGGGTGGAAAGCACAGGAATAACTAACTCATTCAGTACCCCAAAAGGTGCGTGCTCAATTCAGTGTCATCATCCGACTAGGGTCACTTTGTTTTATAGGATGAAGTATCCAAGAAGCTTATGGTAAAAAAATAATAAAAAGAAGAGATTGCCAGGAGGATGAGAGCAGTGGGCTGGATCAGCTTGGCCCAGGCAGGAGCTCTGGAAGGGTGCCAGGGAGGCAGGAAAGATCCATGAGGAGTTTCCTGCAAAGAAACCACTCAAGAACTTGGGCAGAGGCAGTATGCATGTGATGCCGGTGCGGCTCTGCTTGGATGGAGGGGGGAGCCATCGTCTGGGAAAGCAGCCCAGCTTGGAGATCTGGAAGGGGGTGAGGGGGAAAGAAGGTGCAGTTTGGATCAACCTGACCCAAAATAATATACGGTTTGTATTTTCTAAGCAGAAAATTAAAAAACAAAAACAAAAACAAAACAAAAAACCCCAAAAAAGTAAGTAGAGCAAATGTTGGAGGAAATGTCATTTTTTCCTATTAAAACCCAAAACTAACCAGACAAGAAAACCCCCAAACTTTGCAGTTAAAAAATTCCTGCCAAGTACTGAAATATTTTCTGGTGAGGCCCAGAGGTCTCTGCTCTCCCCCAGTACCACGAAACTGGTGTCACTGAAATGTCCCTTGGTTGGATGGGAACAACATCACATTGAATTTTGGGACACCTCCCCGCCCCATGGGTGTTCTTGGACATTTCGCACCCCAGAATCAGGTTTGTAACTGTCACCAGTGCAGGGCCTAAAAATGCATCTGAAAATGCAGAGTCTGTTCTCCTGGGACCTCCCGGTGTGGCGGACAAACAACCCTTTCAGCTGACAAGTCCCCGTACCCCCCATCCCAACCAGCCTGATGGCTAGTGGGCAAGGGATGCCCCTGGAGCTGGCAGAAACACCCATGGGAAAGCCAAGAGATTGACACCAGTGAGGCAAACCCAAACTTAATTCAGGCACCAAGGACTTGCTTACGAACACTTTCAGCATCGGTGGGCATGTGGTGGCCCCAGTGGCACGTGTAGGGGAGCCCCAGCTGGGCAGGGGGAGCGATGGCGAGGGAGATGCTTAAAACAGCGGCATGCGCCGTGGGACTGCCCGGTTGGGTGGTTGCTCCCACTGGGGCAGCTATGGACCAGTAAAGTCAAGTCAGTGAACTGGTCATCGGGCTGAGAGTAAGCCCTGGGCTAGGACAGCTCTGCCACCGATATCCACTGTCAGTGTTTGCTCTCTGTTATTTTCAACCCAAAAGTCCTCCGTCAGCGACGCTGGAAACAGGCTGGGTACAGGAGCTGCGGATGCGAAACTAATGCAGAAGAGGTGCTGGAAACTGATGCTGACGGCATTTTTGGAAACTCTT
>NW_009598440.1:17869-43659 GCF_000690535.1 Cariama cristata | reverse complement strand
AAAAAAAAAAAAAAGGGATTTCCTAAAACAACTGAAAATGAATTTGCCACATCTGCAAAGAGTGGCTTGTGGGTTGCCTGTCCCTGAAAGTAGCTAAGGAAGCACTACAGTCAGCAACTTTTCAATTTAAATGACAAAAGCTAATGTGCCCATGGGCGACGGCAAGTGCCAGGTATACTACCAGTCACCTTGAATCCTGAAAAACGCAACCACTTGAATTGTTAAAGCTCCACGAGTTTGCACAGTCCAAAAATACAGTCTCTTTGGCCAAAAAAAAGCTGGTTTTGGAATCAAGAATGGCTTGTAATTAAAGCCAACCATATGAGAATCTGTAACTGAACAAATTATTTGGCTACCTGAAAAGAAGAGAATCAAAACCTTTCTATTTTTTTGGAAAGAGGCTCAAAGAAGAAAAACATTAACTTGCTGAGAAAGAGGAAACAATACGGGCAAATTAAAACAGGCAAATGATTTACCTCCGTATTGGGCAAGTGTGTGCAAAGGTGGAGAAGATGGGGTTCACTTTAGTTTGATGAACAGCCTAATACTGCTTATGACATAAAATTAGACTATTTGTTTAAATAAGAGCTAGAGAAACCAAGATGATCTTATGCCATCAACCTTAACACTCCTCTGTAATATACCTGATGAGAGGGATTTTGTTTTATTTTTACTGAGACAAATTCAATAGATTTACAGCGATGGATGCAATAAAATCACACACATGGTGAAGGAAAGCTTAGCTTCAAGGCAGTACAGCTCTGTCCAAGAAATTTAACTCCTTTAAATTTGCCATTTTCAGCTGGAAAGGAAAAATCTCAAAGGCATGACTCCAGCAAGGCTATTTAGTCAAACAGTACCAGATGGATGTGTGGGATTCACCTTCTGCTTTGGTTATGAATGAAAGTAGACAGCTAGGAGTTTGCTAAAGGCTAATTTTGCCTAAAGAAGTCTGGTCAAGATGCAGTTAACGTAGCTGTGCTCAGGTCTGCTGTGTTTTGAGGAGGGGATGTGCAGAAATGAGAGGGAAAGGAAACTCAGAGGAAGCCAGGTAGCAAAACGACCGAAGTATGTTGTTTGGATGAATTCAGTTTTTGAAGACATTTTGCTTTGGTACAAAATGATGCCATGGTCTCCGGGAGACACAGGGAATTTGTGACTGAGTTTTCAGTATTTTCTTTTTTCCAGGAACCTCACCAACAATATGGCTCATGCTGTCCACATGAGGAGTAAATATCACTATTTCCACCTTCCTGACAGGGAAGCAGAGAAAGAGCATTTTGCCTGACCCTTAAAGAGCTGGGCCGTACCTGGGCTTTATTGGGCTTGGAGCTTCTGCCTCTCCTTAAATTGCGAGGGATTCGTTAGTAGCCCCAGGGAAGGCAGGTGTGACAAAGTGAGCAGGATTTATCACCCTGTACTCACAGGAAGACAAGACAGAGAAAAAGCTTCATTCAACAAAGGCTTAAATGCATACTTGTGCCTCCTTCCTCTTGAGGAATTTTTGAAACATGTTTAAATGCTTACTTAAATCTGGACCACTGTGGTAGGCATGCTGTTGTGCTTCTATACTTCATAACTTGTCTTTGGTCTAGAAAAAGCAAAGCAGCTCAGGTTTTTCCAGTGTTTCTGTATGATTTGGCCCATCAGATGTCACACGTTGGCACATACAAATGCACCACCAGATGAGCTGACTAGAAACCCAGACCCCTGTTCGGCCCAGCTTTGCACCCTCCTGTTGTCCCTTCTCCTTCAAGGCCGAGCAGCGGGGGGATTCAGGGAGTAGGACCGATCATACAGATCAGATCCATCCTACAGATCCATCACATGTCGTGCAGCCCTTGGCAAACCATCCTCTTCTGCCAGTCTGCGGGCAACCCTCCCCTTGCAAGGCTACGAAAGCCTCCAGCCTAACAAAAACGTTTCTTGTGTCTACTGCACTGAAGACTACAGATCCAAAGCCTCCCCTCAGCAACCCACGCATTTCAGAAATAGTTCCAGGGAGAGCAAAAGAAACTGTTGTCCAAGCAATATTTACAGATGCAAGTACTTTGTTGCCTGATTAATACGGTAGTTTGTTTCACCGCTTAAAATTCATCCAGAGGGCTCTTTTTAATAGTGAGAATCATCCCTGGCAAATGTCTTTTTGAACATACCTATAAGGACTACGCTCTAAGTTCAGAGCGTTGTGGTTTTTTGGTTTTGCTTTGTTTTCAAAAAGGGCTGATGAAAACCATTTTCATAAACTGACAGCAACAACCATAACACACGTACAAAAACAAGACAGCAGTCTCATACGGGAAATATTTCTGCTTTCGTTTTTATTTTATGAATACATATACAAGAGATGCATAATCTTCCATTATCCAGGCTTAAAAGTAACAGTTTGTTTGTTTGTTTGTTTGTTTTTTCCAAAATAGCTTAAAGAGAAAAATAAAAATAAGGATGAAGGAGGTGCAACATATCCAAACCATACAGTTGAAAACCTTGCTAAAATTACTGCTGAAATGTGAACATGTGGAGGGTGTGTCTGTGTGTATCGTCCTGTATCGTAAAAGCCTCACCCAAGGTATTTCTGTATATGAATTAAAAAAAAATGCTTTGGCATAACCAGAGATTCCTCCATGCACACTTTGTTGACATTTCTGAAATAGTGAGAGAATAAAATCTGAGGATTAGATTGTATATCATTTTCTCTCCTTGGCAGCAATGTCTTTAAATGCAGGGGGGAAATGAAGAAGAGTCTGTTGACGAGAGACTTTACTTCCATACTAAGATGGTTATATTAGCAGGATGCGGCAGGATGCAAACAGCTTCAAATAGAAGAGATGGAGATATATATTTATATATATGTATATAATGTTAAAATGCTTATTTTATATGAGAAAGGAAGATTTGTCAAGATAACATAAAATGAACCACTCTAAGACTAGCTTCCAGCAAAACATTTTGCTTTATTGGATCTATTTTCTAGCTACAAGTCAAGCTGACATCTGTCAAGCTTTTTAACTTTTCATATGGCAGTCTATAAGAAATGTTTCATGCAACGTCTACAATGCTAAATACAGGGTAAATAACTGGGATTAAACAGGTGAGGAATAACAGACTATAATAAGGACCAATAACAGCATATTATGTACATAGAGCCATATTATATTCTCATGTCTTCACAGTAATGTGCAAATGTGACAAATATGGCTTTCTTTTTTTTTTTTTCCTAAAGAAAGTAAGACATAATTATACAGAATAATGGTTTAAAACGCTTAGGAGGCTTTCACCTTTTTGTGAAACCTGTTCAATCTTCATTGCATTAGGGCTAAGGACTCACCCCAGCACAGAGGTGTAGTTCACGTGTATTTCCAGAAGGGGGCACAGATTCCTAAGGCACAATATTAATGTTAAACTTTTAATTCAAGTCATGCTATTTTATTTTATTTTATTTTTTTGGTTATATGAAATAATAGGTTGTTGCTAGTTATATAATAAGCGGTTGATTGTAAAAAATACAATGTTAAAGGCTACACTACATGCCTACCTTTAGCTCCAGAAACATCAGCTAATCTGAAAACACACTATACAGCGCTGCATACGAAACCCTTGTGGTTTTTTGGTAATATTCTTTTTCATACATGTAGCAGAGAGTTATAAGGCTTCTGCGGAATAATAACATTATAACTGAACAAATATTTTACACTCTTCCATAATGGTATTTACAGTTACTATAACTCATATTTTGTCATTTGGTAAATAACATGTATCTTGTATGCATCCTTCTTGCCTATCTAAAGTGCTTGCTTAACTGCATGAGGAAAGAAAATGCATACCTGCTTTAGGTGCAACAAACCCTCAAAAGAAGTAGCTGAAATATTTGTTGTGGATCTGAAATGCATTCTCAGAAATTGAAATTATTGCTAAATTCAGTGCCCTCACTAGGCAATCATCTATATTATTTGTCATATATAAATATATGCATATATACTAGTATGTATGTACATGCATACACATTCATCTATCATGTAAAAGATAGATTTCAATTTTTTGTCCATCAACCTTTTTTATTTTGTGCTATTCAACTCACTTGTGCTATGACTGAAGCCGGATTAAAATCAAAATCTTAACATGCTGCTACTAACAACCCTATGATTCATTAGCACATAATAAAGACAATATGCAAAAGAAAGCTGAGATGATGACAAATCAGGAGGCTTTTGAAATGCGCTGAGAATAAGGCAATAGGCTGTACATTACAGCAGAGGAAAAGCTGAAGAAATTCTGGAATTCATAAACACGTCTAACTGGAGTAGGGATTGCTCTCCCTACTTTGCTGCAGAGTCCTACGCTTTTTTTCAATATCACTCTCCAGAACGCAAGCTCTATAGTTTCTGCATCTACCAACGCTTTTAACGGTAGCAAATTCAAAGCTTATTAAAAATGCCCTGATGCCACAACCTGGTAAAATAAGGCACTTCCAGGGCTGTATTCCAGCGGTGCCATGCCAAAAAGATCAGCACTGGGAAGAAGCACTCAGATTTTGCTGAGTTTCCTAGTTTTGTCCCACGAAATGCGCCGTCTCGGAGCGTAGTCCCTCCGCTTTCTTTTGAGATGATGTTCTTCAAAGAAGCTGTTTCATCAGTTGAAGTTGAGGAGCTACTTCTTTGTAAGCAAGAGGTAAATCTTCAGTTCCTGACATTCAGTAAGGTGGAAGATCAGAGTGGTACCAGGCAACGTCTTCAGTTTATTCGGCATCTCTCTACTCAAGCTGACACGCCAGCTAAGTCAAAAGTGTGTGTGGATTTCATACTAGGCCCGTGTTGAAAGCTATGAATGGACATTGGTACTGGAAAGGTCATTCCTTATAATTTCATTTACTGCAAAGAAAGAAGACAAGAGAAAAGGAATCGATTAGCATCCCACTGCTGCAGGTGGGTCTCTTCAGTACACAGCCTCCCCCAAACTTGCATCCGTTCCTTGACAGCTTCAGTACAGCTCTGAACAGTAAGCGTAACATCACGAGATAGCTTGTACAGGCTCATCACAGTGCAAAACAGCAGGATTAACCAAGGTTATTAACATGCTAAATACCGTGTAAAACCAGGCATCACAAGAACAGCAGCATCCTGGATCCCTGATTGCATCAAACATATTTAACATTTCAAATCAGTTACAGAGAAAACATTTCATTTGCTTTAGAACTGGTTCAGAAATGTAAAGCAAAGAGAACCACAGGAAATATCAGAATAATCTACTCCTTCCATAAAAAGAGCCATTTGGAAAGTATGTTAGCCATGGTAGCTACTGATGGCAGAAAACTGCCAGCCACTGAACCTGGGTATGTGCAGCTGCAATGCCTAGATAGAATATAACTTCACGTGCTGATTTTTTCCACTGTGGGATGATATTAGGAAAAAAAAAAAAAAAAGAAGAAGAGAAGAAACTGCTGCATGCTTGCCCATTCCCTGGAGCTGGAAACACATATAAATATACACCCTGCTTTCATTGTGACCAACACAAGTGGACATGCGGTCTTCGCTCCTATCCGCACAGACGGGAGGGACGAGCAAGTTAAAACCCTTGGCAAAAGTCAGAGGAAAGAATAAACAAGGTCTGCTATCTCAGCATCAGCCAGTCAGACTGCATCTCCACTGATAAAAGTGTTGTTTTCTTTATTCACAAGTCTTCTTTCATTCTTTTCCCCCTCCCCTGCAGATCATCAAGCAATACAGTTTCCCACACTCCAATTATGTCCATTTATCAGCTTGTGATTTTTGGCAGACGGTCAGGAAATGACTGAACCTGGCAAAGGCCATCTACAGTGGACTACACAACATCCCTTGTATTTCCACCTCACCTCCCTGCAGCAACTGCTACCATCTGATTTACACGAAGATAGACAAAATGCCATCAGTAGGGCTATCACCGCTTCTGAGTTTCCCTAACATTCCTGGGAGTGGGAAATACATGCCCACGTCATGGAAGCACCAGGGAAAAGCCCGCGTTTTCCTTTCCTTGTGGGCTGCTGTTCGCAGCCATCCAGATAACTTCATGTGTTTACTGGAAAAGACCAAGCCTGCCTAAAACCAACTTCCTGAAGCAATTAGTTGGGTTTTTTCTTTGTTGTTTTTGTTTTCTGCAGACCTATTGCCCATTTAGTAATTGCGGCATATGAATCAGTCAGGATTTGTGTCACAGGTCGTGGCCACCGAAACCACTTGTACCAATGGATACGCAGACCATACTTCAGCAAGGAAATATCAGTTGTATTTGTAACTACCTATTTATAGCAGCAAACTAAGAGCGATATGGAAATGAGATGTGAAGAGAAAGCAGTTCTTTCTCTTGAGAGTCCTGTGGAGTTCATCTTTAATATTAGCAAACAGCAGAAACAAATTCAAGCAGCAAGCCCTGCTCTGTGGCAAAGACTGTCCTGCATGCATCCGAACAGAGTAAGAAGTGCTACCCCATTTATACGCTGCAAGACTCCGGACAGCTTTCAGGACCAAGTCTCTGCCTTGAATGCAAACAGCACACTTCTGTGGGATGATTTTTCCATGATGCTTTTGTAAAGATAGTTTCTTTGATAAACTTCTCAAAGCAACATTGGGTATGCAGCAAAACCACACAGTGATATCTTGGTGTTGAGTGCGACAATGAAAACAAATCCTCATATGGGCCAGAGAGTGTCACGGTTTTGCTAACTTTCCCCAAAGTTTCTGTTACCTCAAATAAAATTAAGCTACTACTCAAGGCAATCCTCAGTCTTTGCACAGTTAGTTAGTGCTTAGAAAGATTAAATAATGAATCTTCACAGTGCTTCTGTAAAATGCAAACATAAGTATCACCACTATTTCACAGATGGGGACAGGGAGGTGGAAAAGCAAAGGAGCTCCCCAACTCAGTCAGGCTTAGCACTCAGGTATCTCAAATCTCAGACTAATGCTATACAGCATATGTTGAGGTACTCTTGCTTGATTCATTCAGTAAAACTTTCAAAAGTAACATCCCCCAGCCCACCAGCCCATGTTTGCCCCTATTAAAGCATCTGGTAAAAGTATTTTGGAAGCAACTTGATGACATGAGGGTCTAAGAGCCAAAGGTCCATTTCCAAAATCAGCTTGGGCACTCAGAGGCTGCCCTTTCCAGCCATGCTAGGTACCCTCCGCTGAATGCTCTGTCACTCAAGCACTGTAGGATACATGGCTTACTCCAGCGATGACGTGACGACTTCTTTCAGCCGGAAGCCCACCTGCCTTGGCTCAGCCCATGAGACCACCCCACTCCTTCGGTCACACTCTCTCCAGCTCTCAGCAGCCAAACCAATCTGTCCCCAGCTGAAATCACTTGTGATTTGTTATCGACTCCAACAGGATACAGGTTAGACCTTTGGCTTTATTGCTCATTTTTATTATATGTTATTTTTTTAACAGAGGTGGACTTCTGCTACCTTGATGAGTAGAAGTCAAGTCTGGCATCCTCGTGTAACAACATCTGACAAGTGCTCAACCACAGTCACCAGACAGTGTCAGCGTGGACTTGGGAGACAACTGAACCTCAACCAAAGTGCACCCATTGCCACTGGTTCTCACAATCAAACAGACCTAAAAATGCCAAGAGGACGTTCAACATCTCTCTCATCCATGGTAGCCCACAGACAGTGCGGCTCAGACACGGGTCTCTATTTCACTGTCGCTTGCTCCCCTTCACCCACCGCAGCATTGAAAATGCAAAAATTCCCAATAACGCAGTGGAAAAAACTTACAGAGAGGGACAAAGGGTGCACGCAGAAGGCCCAGGTGGGGCAATACATGATCCAGCAAAGCAACCGGTCTTGTAGAGGCCGCCTGCTAGCAGAGAGCACTAAACACGAGAGCTGAAAGGGGAAGTGTGCGGAGAGCGGGCTTTCCCGTGCTGCCCGCCGAGGCACCTGAGGCTGGAAGGAAAACCCTCCGGCGGGTGGGATCAGGGGGAAACCAGGCGGCAAGCACATGTGAAGTGCCCTGGGTGATGCTTGCTGGGTTCAGCTAGAAGGATGCTTCCCACCACCTCCAGCTGCATGGTCTAGCACTCCCATGAAGACACTCCTCTCTCCCTCCAGATTTGAGAAACAGATGTTGAGGGAAACTTGCCGGGGCGGAAAACGCAGTTTTGGGTCACTCAAAATGATATGAAAATACGGACTACATTTCTCAAATAGTTTCAAATGTCTTTGGCATCAACATTTTTTAATTTCAAATTTCTAGAAAATTTGCTTTTTTTAATACTCCGAAACTTATGAATGTTTTGTTGCATATTAGGAAATGTTTTATTTTGGATCAAATGGCATGTTTTGGAATGTTTTGTTTGACCTAAAACTGATTATTTTTTTCTTTCGGCAAGAAAGCATCAAATATTCTTGTTGTAGGCTGACCCAAGATTGACCTTCCCAACAGCAAATCAAAAATTCTGTTACTGAAGTAGGGCTCTGCTGAACTGTCCTGTATGTCCATCCATACCAGTGTTGCATCTACCACTACGGCTAGCAACCAGTCTTTGGGAAGGAGCATAGGAACCAGCCACATCTCCAGTGATGATTTCTCTTAGTACACCTTTACTCTGCTGGAGGGCTTCCTGAGCAAGAGGAGGTCTGCATCCTTGTTTCTAGTCACCTTTGATGAACTTTCTTCCATGAAGTTTTCTAATAACCTTCTGAACCTGTTTTGGCCTTCACGGTTTCCTGCAGCAGCAGGTTCCACAGTTCAAGGATGTGTTGGTGGATAAAGTACTTTTTTTTTGTTTTAAATTTGTTTCTTGATAATTTCTTTCATGTGTCGTGCCAACGAGCTGACTGTTTTCTGTTCACCATCTCCTTTGCCATCCATCACACTCCTTGCCCTGGGTATCCTCAGGGCTCCACTCCGTCCTGTAGGACCACTGCAGAACTCGCTAGAGAGGTAAGATACACTGCTTGTGCAGAGAAAATAATTGGTGTTTTTCTCTTAGTTCCCACCTTTCTAACAAAATATTCATTATATACTTGAGGAGAGTCAGCTGGTTGATGTCTTGAATGCTCAAGTTTTGGCTTCCAAATCTGTTACTACAAGAGGATTGTGTGTGCTCCACAGAACAGCAGTATTCAGTGCGAGCAGTACTTTGGCCTGGGTTTGAGTTTCATTCCTAAAGCAAACGCTGGTCTTTGATTCTGCTGCTGCTTGGATACGCGTCCATTCACGTCTGTAGTACCATTGCAGAAGTAGTTCTGTTTTGAATGAGCGCAACATTTTTCAAAGAAAGGTTGCAAAGGCTTTACACTCATTTTTAAAACAACACAACCTGAGTACTCCAAAAGACCCATTTTATAGACAGGACAGATGAGACCCAAAGAATCACCTGGCTTCCTGGAGGCTCTACATACAGCTTAGCAACAGAACTGGAACAGCATGCAAGATGTTTAATTTTCAATGCCTAGATGAGCACAACGCTTCCCTTAAAGCGACAGATTGATCCCTATCAGATCAAACAGCTGAGTACAATGATTTACAGCACCTTTGTCATCAGATTTTTTTCACTGTTTTTCTGCTGGCTTTGGGGAGGGGGGCCACTGTCGCTTTTATAGCTAACACCTACAGTTCCCCACAATGCCTTCCCTCAACTGATATTTTCCATTGTCACGTTCAGCTTTTCCACTGACAGAAAGTCAAAAAAATAATAGTGCTGAGAAATGCAGGTAACACGTGACCTCTCTACCTGTCAAGGGGTCCGAAAGAGGAACATTTCCTTTGCTAAACAGCAGATGCCACGGTAGCAGGATGTGGTGAGCTGTTACACCACATTTTAGTTTAATAAGGAGTTTTTTTCTTCTTGTATTTAATTTTGCTTTAAAATGGCCTTGCAATGGAAATTTTTGCTTTACTAATTAGCAAAATCAGTGTCTTACCAATGCAACAGTTTGGGTTCCCGCACGGAACAGGACAACCAGATATATCTCAACAAATGTGGGTTCCATATATAGATGTGAACTTCATAGGAAATGGAATATTTTTAACATTTGGTGGCTGTACATGGATTCCATCAACTGGCAAAACTTTGAATTTCTGCAGATTTCTGCTTTCCTTTTATCTGATTACTAATATGAATAACATTGTGGCCTTTTGTTTTAATAAAATATCTGTTCTTCTGAGACAGAGTTCTGCCTTCCAACTCAGATATTGATCCCACTCAGATCAAAGGAGTTACAAGGTCAGTGATGCAGGGAGTGGGGAGAAGGCACAGGCAGGAGGTTTCCACAACTGGGGACCTCTTTGGGGCTGCAAATACAAGAGCTTGGAAGACTTCATACTCCTAAAGGTGAATGTTCCCAAGAGTCTGAAAAAATGGAAGGTGAGCTGAGAGCCACGATCAAACCCACAATTATAAAGAGCTGAGCCTACAGCTTCTGGGAGGGAATGATGACACTCTGAAAACATATCCCATCTCTGTTCACTTGTTAGTGGTAACATTAAAGGTCCAGTTTCTGGACGGGTTAAGCCATTGTCTCTTCACACATCACACACCGAAGGCTGTGGAAGTCAACGAGTGTCTTTCCATCAACTTCAATCCACTTCAGCAGCGGCCCAGAAAGGCTAGTACAAGGAGACTGAGTAGTGGAGCTGTGGGTTGTATTTACTGTTGTGCCCCTTTCTGACTGCATGCTTCTCTTTCATAAGCGACCTCCACAGCTCTCCGCTCCGCTCTTTTTTAAGGGGTGTGATAGAGTTGAAGCAGAAGGGCATTGAGAGGTTTTACACAGACCGGACACCTTGTGATTCCCTGTTCCTGCGTAAAAAGCAATGGCATCAGCTTGGTTCCTTCACGATGGTTTTTGGTTTCCTTATCAATAAGAAGAGCCACACGGCATGTCCCAAGATATCTAGGCCTTCAGGGTCACATCAAGCTTTTTTCCACAGCTGACTAATCAACCTTTGGCTGTTATTTCATGTCCACCTGTCACTGCTGGGGACCATCATCTCTACCACGGAGCAGAACCGAAGCAGGAGGTTCAGATGCAGTAATGCTCTCTCGCCGAAAAGGAACAAAGGCAACCTGCTCTGACTGATGCACGTGTCATGGAAAATACAAGTAATACCAGCTGCATCTTTCAAGCTACATGTGGCAAAAGCCTGTGTGAAATTACGCCCGGATTCTGCCATGTCCAGACAATAACGCTTCATCTTTCAGATGGGTGTAACTGCCCAAGCAATGCGGTGCCATGTTTGGATACCACATTTGGACCACGGTTGAGACTGGTCAAACTTCACAGCTAGATGTCACATTTGAGCAACCTCCACAAAAAAGTAGCAGTCCTCAAAGCGAAACTGCCTCGGTTTGGCTCATCATTTTTGCCTTCCAGCAGAATTCACTAGCTTAGGTCAAGCCTTAGGTCAGTACAACTACAGTGACACCACATACCTCATTACATAGCGCGGACGTACCCCAAGTCCTCTGAATTTCCACTGTCTGCAACAGCTCACTGCTCACGAGCATTGTGGAGCAGGAACTGTGCTTTCCTCTTCACCGGATACAGCTCCGACCATGCTGTCACTATTCAGCATACGAACAGGGACAGGGAAACACAACTCTGGAGTGAGTCTACGGGTTTGACGCTGATGCCACGCTACCTGTAGTAATGCTTAGTAGTATGACATTCACTTCGCTGTCTATAATTACTGCCCTCGGATTTTTCCACCAGCGATGCCACATCTTGCTTCATCAGGCTCCTGTGCTCTCGTATGCCCTTCATTTCAGATGAAATGTCACATATTAGCATCATTAGCATCACTGAAGAGGAATTCAAAGTCGCAAATGAATGCAGAGGAAGCAGAAATACAGGAGGAAAAACTGTTTTCCCCTATCTCCATGTACAGGTTTCATTTAAAGAGAAAAATGGCCTAATATAGACACATATACAGTGAGTAAAGAAATTAAGCTCCTGGTATAAACTCCATCACATGAGTAAAATCCTACAGTTTTTATCAGGGTACCCACTTCCTCACTACTAATAAGCAGCACTCCTTTCTGACATATGAAAGCTGCAACAAACAACACAGAATTATTACTTAAATCACTGGAAAAAAATAGGGCTGTCAGAGAAATTCTTTTTGCAAAGCTACTAAGTATTGTCCTGTGAATAAGAAAAAAAAATCAGAAAATAGTGATACAAATTCCTGAGGTGCCAGCCTGTAATGCGAAACCATAGATCACATTAAAGCTTACTGAATTAAAAACCAAACAAAACAAGTCTTGTGAAGCAATGGAAAATATAACTTCACACGTTCCATAAAGAAGTCAGATCTTGTATTACCTCAGGTGTCCTGGATGTGTTTAAACCTTAAACTTATTTTTATCTGTTTAATCATAATAAGCCACCACCACAGGGCATGCTATTTTTGGAGATAGCGAATAGGACAGTGGAGCAAGTGAGTGACAACAAGTAGCAGGTTTTAATAAAACATGATCCTCCCATACGAACGTCGGCTTGGCACGATGGATGGTATTGTTGTGCACGGCAGCCATTAACATGGAGTCGTTTTTCCTACCTGCTCTACCCTCTGCCTTATTTAGCTCAACAAGCCCAAATAATGCAAAATGTCCCACAGCCGCTGCGCTGCGGAGGGTTAATGGGAAAGGCTCCTCGCCGGAGTGCGATGACAGCACCGTGTGGCAGCAATTTAACTGGGGCTTTTGACTAGGTTCCCAGATTAAATAAGTCCCATCCTATCGCACCAAAACTCCTGGGTTTGGATTTTTTTTTTTTTTTCATCCTTCCCATATGCAACCCTGGAAACGCCCTGCATCTCTTGCTCTGCAAACACTTAGGGATGAATTCCCCGGCTGCTGGGAATTAGCACAGGAATTGGCAGAGCCGCAGTGATTCCCAGCACACTGGGATCTAAACTTTAGCTCGTTTTCACTCTCCATCTGAGGGTAGCTGTGCTCAACCTGGTTTAGCTTTTATACCAAAGAATCAGAGAGCCAAGAGGAATTTTCAGTAGCCCTCACTGAGGCCAACCTTGCCTGGAGCAGCTGGGGTTTGGGCTGCGCAGAGGCCACAGGATCTGTCCCGCTATGATGCAAGCCACGTTTAACACACATACACACACACGTGAGGGTAGGGCTGGGCAACGGACAAATAAACCACATTTTAACCAAAATTATGTGTTTACGTTCCTAAGAGCATCTGTAAGGGAAACAAAACAGACATATTTTACGTTTTACACAAAATTTCCACATGACGGGAACTACGCAAACGCTACCTAAGGCAGCCAAAACCCGAGGTCGGTGCTGCTGGAAGCTTTGCGGGTACCAGCCAGGAAGGAATAAGGAAGAGTGTGCACTGCTTTGCTAGAGACAACAGAAATTTGCCCCTGCCATAAGAAATACAGTAATACAAACTGACCTCGGTCATCAGTTCTACGTTCCAGTTTAGTGCTCAACAGTAAAACAGTGCTGTCAGACCCCGGTGTGCAAAACTCATGAATCATGCCCTGAAGCATGACGAGAGTGAATTCAAAATTGAAACAAATTTAAAGCAATTCTGCACTTGCCTGTTTTTTTTAGCCTCCAGACATCTCTGGCAGTATTTACTAAACCCTGAATGCATCAGAAATTAAATTTCGTTTTTTCTTTTTTACTCTCTTATTTCTGATCCCATCCCGCAAGGTTTGCTGTACCTCACAACTAGCAGTCAACCGCGGCACGTATAATACTTGAGACATGAGGTTCTCAAAGCATCCCAGGGCTAGAAGCGCAAGGTTAAAGCCCACCGGACGGTCCCAAAGGCTGGCAGCTCCCAAAGCTTACAGGCAGTGAATGGGAGAAGGGGAGTGGGTCTGGATCACGCTGCAAAGCTCTGAGCCCAATGCTGGAGGCTGCTACTTGAGGACCTCCTGTCCTGCCAAAGGAGCATCCCATGTGTACGCATCCAGCCCAGCATCGGCGATTTCTGACGGCAGGTGACACCAGCCTTTTGGACCTCACATGGCAATTCATATCAGGCCAGACCTTTCCACAGAACCCAAGAAGAGGTATCTCCACATACTGGAAAAGTGACAATTAGCTTTGGATAAAGAAACATTTCTGGAGGTACAGGAGAAAAAACGGGAGCAAGAGAAGATCCATAATCTCTATGATTTACTGATTTTGGAGTTTAAAAAAAGGCAAATAAGACTGAATTTCTCTATAGATTATACAATTATTAATCTTTTTAGAAGCTTTTCCAACATTGCACATAATGAGCAATTCATCAAAGCGTATTAGGTGCCACAGAAGTTGCATTCAATACAAAGGGGTCATTAAGTTTCTTGTAATTGCACATTACTGAAGCTTTTGTTAGTTCTAAATCAAATCAATGGGATGTGCACGTATGCTCTTTAATTGACTTTATGTAATGATAGCGTGGCCCCTAGTGATCATCTGGAATCTGCCAAAATGAGCCACCTTGCTCTGCCGTTCATAAAAAAACCAGCTCATGTGCAGCTGAGCATATCAAATAAAGCAAAGAAATAATGAATGGAAGAAAGGAAGAAGCACGTTGGGTCACACACAAGTATTTGCTGAATGCCCTTTTCTTTCTACAGCAGAGAACGTCCAAGAGGCTCAGCTCTTCTTCCACTCAACCAGCCTCAAAGTCTGACGGACTTCACTCGGAGTAACATTGGGCCTCAACACTAAAACTGTCCTGGAGATAGGTTAAAATAGGGTCTAGCTGATCTTTTTCTGAGCAAGGAGGGTCTTTTGTTTTTTTCAAATGGACCCTGCTTGCCCTATTATCATCACCATCATCAACACCTCTTTCCTTTATAGCACTTTTCATCAGCAAACCTCGAAGTGGGTGCTAAAGAGAAAAGATCAATGCTATTATTCACATCATCCAGCAAAGAGGGCACTGAGGCAGGGACAACACTAGGACGCTACCGTGTATGGAATACGTGATGCACCTACGTGCTGCTTTGGGGGGCAACCACTGCTGGGCCACATTCCCACCTAGGCTGCGGTGAGGACCGAGCTTTGTTTGCTAACCCCTACTTCACAGGGTTTTTGCTCAGGCAGATAAAATGATGGCCATGAGATTACTCAGTGAGTGGCCACATGCAGCTCGATGGAAGAGAAAGGCTAGGTGGGGCTAATAATATTTTTAATGTGTTTGATAAGGGAAAAGAAATCCAACTACGAGCCTGCTCAAGGCTAGGTTGGGAAAGGTCACACTAGCTGGGGGAAATCCTTAGGTGATGGAACACGGTTGCTAATCTTCAGCAGTGGGCACAGAAGCAGGACTAGCTCTGGGAATCGGTACTGGTGGCTGCAAACAGCCTGCAAAAAAAAGTCATGCGATTAATTTGCTTGTGGCATGACGACCTTGCCACCACCATAATGAGAGCTGTACGTAATGCCACAGGATTTTATTTTAACCACAGCAGCATTTGTTGCTGAAGAACGCTGCAGTTCAAAGAGGAATGCATGTTGTCTCCGCCACAGCTCCTTGGAGAAGAGCACTGGCAGCGGCTGATGATACTCTTGCGTTGGTTTTGCATCACACTAACTACAGTAGGTAAAGACTTTTTCATGACAGAACTCCCATCCAGTTTGGCTAGGAAGGTTTGATTCAAAGGCTGATTTAGCAGAGCCACACTGGAGATATATCAATGCAAGCTGGGTCATGGTGGGGAAACCACTAGTTGGGTGTTATGAGGTGCTCTCCCAAGCACAGAAGACGTAGGTGTGAAAGCCACCATGTCCGCACAGTTGCTGGACTCGGGTACTCCTTGGATGCTAAAACTGCCTATAGCAAGCGTCTCAGATTAGAGCAGCTGGAAGAATACTCTTATTTGTACATGGTCCCAATGCGACAGAGTTGCAAACATGGCAAAACGTCTTTTCCTCTTTTCCCTTCTCCCACATGCTGTGTTAAGCTGCAGAATGGCTCCTTAGGCTGGACAGACAGAGCAATGTCAACTGAAAAAACATCAGATACGGTTGCAAAAATTCAGTAAGAATCACAGCTGGGCTCCCAGGGAAGAAGAAACCTTCCCCCTTGTAGCTCAGTGCTTGACACAAGAACAGTGCTGAAGCTCAGGCTCTCCACTAGAGAGGAAATTTATCCTGCCCCAAGAACGAAGCACGCCAAACCTCCAGTCAGCACTAGAGAACTAGGAAAAAGGCACTTGAGAAATACAGGCGTACAACACTCATCTCTCAAGCGCACTTCAGGACCTGAGATTTTATTCAAAATGTTTGCATTACACTTTCCAAACAACCGCTCGCACTGTGCGACAGACTTTTCTGCCTCTTTTTGAGTACTTGGATTCTAAAACCCTCCACTTCTTGATAGCTGAGAAATGACAGGGTGCTTCCACGGCCCAGGCTGTGATCTGGCAGCACATCCAAACTCCAGCAGAAATTTGGCCTGCACTTTAAGAGGTGCTCCAGGCAACAAAATGAGTGGAAGAACTTTTACAGTAATTCAAGAGCAGCTTTATAAAATTTATTAACGTTACAATGAAGAAAACTGGCTGCTTACGTAAGATTCAGCCAGGTCAAATCAGCCAATGCAGATCAGGAGGTGAATGCACGGAGCCTAACACAGAAGCTTCGGAAAATCCACACAAGTACACATTGCTCAGAGGAACAGGCGGCTCCCCAGGGAGTTCAGCCAGAACATGCAGACCCTGGGACCTAGCTGTGGGCATGCAGATGTGCAACATCTGGCTCAATCTTCAGAAGCATCCTTGTGACAAGAGCAACCCAGCAAGGGTCAGCTCTTGCTGAAGACCCTGGGAATGCAACACTTTTCAGGTTGGGGCCTTAGGGACATAAAGGACATTTCACTGATGCAACGAAAGAAAAAAAAGCGCAACAAAGCTTTTGGTGAAAGCCTGTGCAAGCTGATTGCTGTTTGCTCCACGCAACAGCCCTTCTCACGTACCACACCTTTTGTAAAACACAGTTACATGAAATAAATTATTATCTCCAGTAGCTTCCGTCTACACACATTTCTGAAATACTTTAATTCCAAACTGTTTTGAGAGGAAACAGTATAAAGAATGGAAACCTGGCAATTAATCGGATGGAAACCTCTGTTTCCATTTTACAGAATAGGAAAAAAAAAAAGAAAGAGACAATTATAAAAAGAATACTCAACATTAACTGCTAAGCAGGGAGACGAAAGATAAGCAGAGGCCAGCAACTGGGAGCACTCGTGCCTTGCATGCATTTACCTGCATTTGGATGTGGTTCTGAAGGGCGGGTCAGACCCCTATTTGCCGTTCTGGTTCAAAACCACACAAACACCTAGTTAGGAACTGGGCTTTGACACAGAAAAATTCTATTTTCTTTAAAACTCACAAAATAAATACCTTGAAAATTTTTTTCAAGGTATGGACGAAAGGCTCTTCTGGTCAAGACACAGAGCAAATATTTACAGGTGCTGGGGAGACACCATTTCCTCCCTTTAGGCTTCAACCTAGTGTCTGCCACATAATTTTATCCATTCAATGAATTTTTTTTTTCCAGACATCTGCCAAGAGGAAATAACTTTGCTGTATTGGGAGTCTGGGAATCCTAGAAAACAATCTTAAATCCATAAAATAATTGAAGTGCAGTTTTACTGAGCTGTTCAGTTCGATTCTGATTTTTATTACAATGTCAACAAGAGTTTAATTTGTTTTAAAGTTTAGGTTCTTAAATCTGAGTGATATACGGTAGTTTACAGCTTGCTGGCAACAGCTACTGTGGAAAAAAAAATGGAAAGTGCATATAAAGGCGGTTCTAAGTTTGACATTGTGAAAGCAGGGAGCAGTGCCAAGAGCAGCAAACAGCATGGCTTTCCCAATCCTGGCTGGCTTTAGGGACTGCTTGCTATTGACATCAGTCGCTATGGGATACATTTCCCTGCTCTAACAAATCTCATCTGGAGCCTGTAATTAAAAAAGAAATGTCTCAAAGTGTAATTTCTTTCCCTGAAACATTTACAGATGCTAACTTGATTGCTAATGGTGTGAGATGTCTGTGGGTGGACATCTTCCTCCTTATCTGCTGCGTCAAAGAGGAAGATTTCTTTATTAAAACCAGTTCTAAAGGTAGTATCTTTTCGGTGTATGTCTTTGTGTATGGGGGTGGTGGTGTCTTTTTTTCTAAACCGCTTGCCGAACTGAAAGGTTTGGAGGTGTTTTCCTTTATCGTTTCTTCTTTTTTTCTTTTCTTTTAGAAGACAGCTTCAGAGTCAGCCTGATTTAAAAGGTGTTCAAAGTGGCTAAAAATGTCTTTGCTTAACAGATTAAGAAGTATCCTGTCTGAGCTGTAACATTATAATAATAATAATAATAGCGGTAGTAATAATGATAACAATAATAGTAGTAGTGATGTAAGTGTCTTGCTCTAGTGACTTTCCACCAGCGTCTTTGGCTGGCACCCTTCACTAAATGCTGCTAAAAGCATTTATGGGAGCCCGCCGGACGACCGGGTAAGCTGATCTGCTTTAGGCACACACCGGACACGAGAAGGGAGAGCGTAAAAATGGGATGAGTTTTTAGAAACGTATGTCCCTGGGGAGGCGAGAAGGGGTTTTCTCTGCTGGCGAGGGAGGGTGCCGGCAGCAAGCGCCTGCCCGCGTGGGGCTGCCCACGTGCTGGCCCCAGCTTTGCCGTGCCGGCGATGTGGAACGTCTCTCCCAGCCAAGCCCTCCTCGGTTCGCACGGTCGCGTCGCGCATCATCCCGGTACCCTGCAGGAGGTGATGGCTGAAACTCTCCTTCCCGACACACGCAGCCCAGACACAGTTGTCTGCTTGGGCCTTTCCCCCTGCCCTGTCAACACCCCCCCTGCATCTCCTTTTTGTTGTGTTTTGTTGTTGTTTTTTTTTTTGCAACCAGCTTTGATTGGAGCCAGAGCCTGGGCTAAATCGGAGGAATTTCTAGATTTTTCTGAGTGTTGCAAGCGCTCGCTGTTTTCCGGTACCTACTTCCTGCCATATCTAAAATAACAGCAGCTGCAGGGGCCTGATAGAGAAGAGCTCCAGGGGACAAATTCTCACAAATGGGGTGGGAAAGAAAAAGGAAAAAAAAAAAAAAAAAAAAAACAGTTATTAGGGAGCCGATAACGCACAGAGCCAGCATCAGATTCATTGTTGGAGTCGATAGCACCGTAGGCTGTGGATGTTGTTGTCAGAAGAAAACAAATGCTGTAAAATGGCCATGGGAATGATAAGTCTCCACGTTCGCTGGGATAACAGAGGTAGCTTTACAGCACTTGTCCTATTGTATGGAGTATCGCGCCTCGATTAGCTAATGTCTCTGAGGGCCAGATAAGTGAGGATGAATGTTCTGCCCTAGAAGCTTTCATGCTTTCTCTTTGTCATGGCTATCTCTGGAGAGCTGCAACAGAAAGCTTTGCACACAGAAAGAAGGCCCCCCGCTTCAGAGAAAAACATTACAGAAAATGGAAAACTGTTGAAATTATCCCGTTTTCCACGGAGAACGCATGGTGCAGTGTTATCCTTGTCTCGTTACATACCACGCAAAAGAGTATAGCAACTCAAGAGACCTCCAAAATGGCACAAAGGGACCTGACATACCCATATGACAACTACTCCAGGAGAGAAATTTCTCTTTCCTACTGATGTAAAGGGGGACAGACACAGGCACGGTGCATTCACCCAAAATAGACTTATCCACTATTCAATGTGCAAGAAGGTACGGCTCCTTGAGATCCCTTTGGCCTAGGCCTTGTAACCAACACAAACATTGCTTTAAATATCAGCACACCCAAAGAACCAAACTGAGGGTTCTTAAAACCCTGCAAGTCAGTCACACTACAGGTACAATACAGACAGTATTTCAGATTATTGTATGTGCCGCTAACCTTTACATATTAACGTAATACAATCTTTTACAGTTACTTTGGGAACTATAAACTTGTGTCTGCATCAACTTTTGGGCCCTTAAATTTTCTCCCAGTATTAGAGATTTTAATGCCTTTTTTTTTTTTTAACATAGGACTCTTTTTTAAGAGCATTAAGTGATAGGTTCTCGCAACTGTAAGTTGGAGCCCGATCCAAAGAGCACAGAACACAAGAGGAGAATTCCTATTTACTTCTATGGGCTTTGCATCAAGTTCTTATTAAACAGGCAGATGTGTAAAGGAGGTCTACAAATGCACAAGGTACAGGTCTGATGGCTTAGCAGGAAAGAATCACGTCACTGCACTGTAAACACCCTATTTTGCTCATTATTCCCTAAAGATTACTTGCAATGTTTTCATGTTGATATGCAAAAAAGGCAAGCAGATTTGTTCTCTTATTTTGCCTGAATTTTGAAGCATACACAACTTCTCTGATGTCAACGGACTTACTTCTGATTCCTACCACTCAAAGAGGGCAACCGCATGTCTGTGTTTACTTCAGTGTGTTGGCTTTAATACATATGCGTGCTGGTACAGCTTGATCCTAGAGCCCTACTCGCTTTCTAGGGAATAGTGGAAAACCATACACAGGGTTTTAGTAGCATGTGGTTTTTCTTTTTGAGATTCTAAACCATTTCTCTAGGCTTAAAAATCCTTGCTTTGCTTGAGTACACAGCTCAGCTGCCAATTTTTAATTGTTAAAACAAGATGATGTTAAGCTGCTTGGTTCTTCCCATCCCCAAAGAGGCTCCTTAAAACACGAATCATCTTTGGTTCATGCTTAGGTAATAACAACTAGAACTACACAAAGTGGCCAAGTTTAGACAGACTAGACAATATTCTAGCCTAAACTCATAAAGCCTAAACTAGTTAAAATAATTTTTTTTTTACAACAAAATCACCCTTGACAATATAAAGAAAGTGAATTTGTATTTCTGCAAAAGTAGTAGTTAGAAAATGTGAGGTATTGCCTAATCCTGTTTTAAGCACTGTTATGGCTGTGCTGTATTACATACGCTTACAGAGTAGCACATTTAGGGTAAACTGGTTAAGGAATTTGGGAGTAGGATTAATGAACTTTCCTTTCACACTAGACTAGATCAGATCACAGAAGGAGATCAATCTGTCATAATTCTCAGTTTTTGTTCAAGAAAGGCAAGCACAGAGAAGGTCAGATGGACTAAAGAGCAGCACTGCAATTATTTACTGACATGAGACTGGAAAGAATATCACATAGCTACATGGAGCACAACTTGGACTTCAGACACATAGGAAAGAATGGTTCATTTTATGCCACTAATCATAGCCAAGGATTAAGATATTTTGGAAAAGCCCTATTATTTCTCATTCTGCAAATCAGGATTTCATTACTGGTAAATCATTAAATTTATGAAGTCCATTCATACAAATTAATTTCCTTTCCATTGGCACGTGAGATACGGATACATAATATAAATAAAAGTCTGTAAAGGAAAAGATACACAGAAATCTCTGTTTGTACTTAAAAGTGGGGTAATCTCAAGTAAGGATATAGCTAGAAGAATTGTCCCTGCAGCTAGTACATTCACTCTTAAATAAATGGGTTTAGAGTCTGAACAGGTAGAAATCGATGCAGCTGCACTACATCTAGATGGATCTATGCTGACTTACTCTAGTTGTCTCTACCAAGAATAAGTAAAAAGTAAGTTATCCCACTCTAAGGTTTTCATTTTGCAGCAGCAATGTAAAATCCAGACGTCTTTTCCATGTTGTGATAAATATTCCCACTTAGACATCTAAAAGAAGAATTCTTGCAATCATTTTAGCGTGTCAAGGTGTGGGGTTTTCCCCCTGCAGTGGCGCTTCCCCTCAGTGAAAGTTTTTCATATGAAATTTAATTCTGTCTTCAGATAACTTTCTGAACGCCGATATCTTTCTGAAAATAGGCAGGGGGAGGTGGTGGCCGGCATTGCTCAGGGGACCATGTGCAACAGAAAGCATGATACAGCCTTGTTCGGCATCACAAGCATCTGCCAGCTCCTCCCTGAAACAAGGCCGTAACTGACAGCAGAGAAATTACACTGGTCGTTGCAGAAATCTAGATTTCATCGTCAGAGAAACCATAAATATAGCCACTGAAACATCAGGTATACGGCTGGCTGATCTCTAGCTGGCTGACCAAATGTTTTTAGGGTCACAACTCACACGATCAGACATAGGCAGTCCTGTCTCCTACCACCTTCCTGACTAAAACGAAAAAAGACAGTTAAGTTTGCTTCAAATTTCGAAAGCAGGGGTTTTTTTTCTGAATATTCACCTAAGAACCAGAGAAATGGTCCATCCATTTGTTGATTTCTTGGAAGGAAATCCGGCATCTCTACCAAAAGTCTGCTCATTTTTCGTACTCTCCTCTGTGCTGAGTGCTTGAATCTGAAATATTCTTTATAATAACAAACTCTACCCCACTGTTAGTTAATTGTAGTGTTATACAAGGGCAGCCCCTGTTCCAGCAAACCAGTTCATTGGGGCAGAAGGTGCAGCTTGTGTGCAGCAGCCAGCAGGGCAGAGACTCTGGTACTAGATCCTAAAAATCAACAAAAAACTGGATCACACAGAAACATTTGCATTCTGTTGCTCCTCTAGTTTAAGATGGTGATATTCCACATAACAAAATTCAGCAGTAAAGAAGAGTTTAGAGAAGAGTTTTCTCTTTTAGTTGAGCAGATGATTTTTTTTTTAAAGTATCCGAGTGATTTTGGTCTGGAAACACTTACAAATTTTTGATGAGACACTATTCAGTCCAGGTGCTTTTCCCAAGTTAATACTAAATATAGCTTTGGAAACTTCAGCAGATGTTCTAATTTTTTCTAGTTCAAATTTTTTTTTTTGCTGCTGCTACTCTGCCTTTATTTAAATAGCCGACTCTAATTGATTCTTTAATACAGTGTTTCATAGTATGTTGTGAATCTTCTATTAATTTACTTGCGAGACTGTTATTATTTCCCCTGATTTAACACATCCTGTTTTAGAACATCCATCCAAGTTGATGGAAAAATTTTTCATGGCATTTGGATCATATCCTAAATGTAATATGAATGCCATCTTTCGAAAGTTGCAAACTAAGGGGATTTCCTGTTTTATTCTTCAATCGTATAACCTTGAAAATGAGCTTTTACAAATCCTCCTCTGCCTTGTCAAAGGCTGATCACTTTTACTCCTTCTAGCAGTATTTTTTCTGGGTAATTTCTAATTGGGGAAGAGCCAATGGATAATGTTTTCTGATTTTTCTCATTTTTATTGAATGCCCTGTCACACTGCAAGAGAAATCTTAAAACTGACAGGAAAATTTCTCACTAAGTTCAGGTGATGTGACTGTATTTACTCAAAGAGCACTTCCCACCCTCTTATTTTCTACCATATTTCTGAGTTTTTTTGGGGATCCCTACAGGAGCTCTCGCTACCCACTAGCACTGGTAGCACTGAAGCCCCTTCCTCCATCCTTAGAAAATCTGGCAATAGAGCATGGAAACAACTCCCAGGGTTATTTAAGGGTCCAGCCCCGTGGAGTTGGGCCACCAAAACCTCCCACCTGCATGCAGTGCAGCCATCTCATGGCAGATCAATACAGACAAACAGACGGGCTCCTCTGACTTGAGCTTACTGCTCAGACACACTCTCTCCTCAGATATATGTATGTAAGTTTAAGGAGCACAGTTTTCTTTTCATCATCTCCTCTCATTTTTCTCTATACTTAAATTATTTCGGGGTAGAGTGAGGTATTCTTTAGATACGCTTTTCCATGGCAGTCAAATCCCTACTACTCATTTGTACCATTTCAGTTTTAGACACACTCCTCTCTCTCACACCCACACTCACCCTTTCCCCTCTTCTTCCAAAATTCATCTTTGCTCATCTATTTTTTTTTTTTTATGGGGATGTTATATTTAACCTTCCTCTCATTTCTCTTTTTCTCAAGCCTTCTTTCACTCTAATTACACCACCAGGTAGTTTCACAGCCATAGTCTAAGTCTGAAACTTTAAAACGCTTGCTAACCGTGCTACAGCATCATGAGAAAGCTTCTTTTTTTTTTAGTATGTTCCCCAAACAGAATAAAAGTTTATACACACATGCACTTGCTTGTACTTGTCACAAAGGGCCCCAATCCCCCAGTTGTGCTGAATCCTTGCCAGGGAGCAGCCCCACGTGGAGCCCCTGTTTTGACTGGGGGTCCTGGACTCCTGTCACACGGATCTGACTCTGCCAGCAAGCATCTACCAACTCAGCTGATGGCTGCAGATCTCTCTGGACTTGTAAACTAGCTACTAAAATAGTGGAAGAAGATGCTTTCACATTAGCATATCCTTCTGGCAAACCTTTCCTTGACTTCAGCGCTGTTGGCTATTCTTCAGGACTTTACTATTGAAATAGTGGGAAATATCTGGGGTATTGGATTGCAAAAGGTAAGTCTAAACCCTCTGCAAAGGAGACGGTCACCTTTAACTCTACAATTAGAATCATAGAATGGTTTGGGTTGGAAGGGACCTCAAAGACCATTTAGTTCCAAACCCCCTGCCATGGGTAGGGACACCTTCCACCAGACCAGGTTGCTCAAAGCCCCATCCAACCTGGCCTTCAACACTTCCAGGGATGGGGCACCCACAACTTCTCTGGGCAACCTGTTCCAGTGCCTCACCACCCTCACTGGGAAGAGTTTCTTCCTAATATCTAATCTAAATCTTCCCTCTTCCAATTTAAAGCCATTGCCCCTTGTCCTATCACTCCACGGCCTTGCAAAAAGTCCCTCCCCAGCTTTCTTGCAGGCCCCTTTAGGTACAGGAAGGCTGCTCTAAGGTCTGCCCGGAGCATTCTCTTCTCCAGGCTGAACAACGCCAACTCTCTCAGCCTGGCTTCATAGGAGAGGTGCTCCAGCCCTCTGATCATCTTCGTGGCCTCCTTTGGACTCACTCCAGATATATATATATTCTGGCTATATGCCAAATAGGGCAGAAACCATCTGTTTGTCTTGCAACAATGGGGGTTTGCAGGTTCCTACCAAGTGGTGATCTGACACAGTACACCCAATTGTGAGTCTATGGTTTAAACAGACTGTAGTGGTGCTTGTCTGGCCTGTAAAGATCTAGCCTGCGTTTCTGGTAACAGTGGGAGAATTCCTGGAAAGTTCTCTGCAGCAGCCATTGTCGCTGTGTTTGTCCGCTGATGCAAAAAATGTAGTCTCCCTGTGGTTGATGGCACTTTCTGCCCTGGAATCAGTTTTGCACCTTTCTCTTTTGCAAGGAGGTCTTTCCTCATCCTAATATACTCTCAATGTGGAAGAAAAAATAAGCAAAAATCCCCGAGAACTTTTTCAACGTTACCCAGGAACTCAGGGACTGGAGTAGAGCAGCCATCTCCATCTCTGGCCCCCTTTCAAAGAGACCTCATGCAGTGCCTGGGTGAGGTACATCTAGCCAGAGCCTGAACTCGTTACATCTCTCTGCAAAACCTGAATTTGCGTTGCATCAATTCTAGCAACTTCAGGAAGTTCTAGCCTTTGAGTGCTAGAGCCCAAGGGACAGCTCTATCGTCTTGCTCAACAGTTGACAGTTAATGAGTTGGGGAAATTTCTCAGAAGAAAGAAAACAAACAAGAGTGTGCATAATTTAAAAAAATTAGGACCAGCTTCTCTGCTAACTTCTTTCTATATGACAATTTCACACATAGTAATTTTAGACTGAGAAGAACATTTGAATCTCGCAGTACTACTGGCCCAGAGACATTACTACTACAAGGAGAAGATGCCTGGGGAAGTTGTTAACGGCTCATGCAGATGCTCTGATGTGAAAGCCCTGAAGTGAATAGCTGAGTCCAAGTGCAGCCTGGAGCATGGTGGAATGCAGAGGTATCAC
>NW_009598440.1:16100-17855 GCF_000690535.1 Cariama cristata | reverse complement strand
GGGAGCCAACTAATAGCAAAGAGATCATCTCTACCAGTTGCTTCAGTCTTCCAAAAGAATAGCTGGATAGCAAAAACTCAAATGCCTGAGAAACGTTCAGCAGCCGTGACAATTACAGCTCAGAGGCACGCAAAAGCATGGAGCCAGATTTCAGAGCTGCAACGGGCATTTCAGTTCAGAAATTAAATGTGCATAACAGAAAGTCCGCAGGATGGGTTTCTCCACCTGACCTCATGCTTCTAAAAGGTTTTACTCAACAGGCACCTGCAGAATTTTTAGAGAAGTCAGTCATGAGTAGAAGAGACTTACATCACTCTCACCCACCACAACTTCAAAGAAGCAAAAGGATTAGTATACTAAGTCTTACAGCTCATTACATACATGTCTGTGTATGTGTGCACACATATATCTGCACATACATACTTTATATGTGTATGGATTTGTATATACAGGATAGAAATAAAAGTTTAAATAAATATTCTTCAGTTTTGTATTTTCAGAGGTTTGTCTTGTGACCCAGAATTTTTGGGACCCCGCATTTTTTCTGCTTCTTAAGTAATTTGCAGATTTTGCTTATGAGGTGGCAATGAAATACACATTTTCCCTGAAGGACTAGAAAAAGAACTGACTGCGGCTCCCAGGGTATCAAAATTGATTCATAATATCTACTGCAATACCTATTCTGCAACCCCAAAGATATCACAAGAGTTATGAAACAGAACAAATCTTCAACTCTAGCTTCTACAGAAATCTAACATCAAGAGCAATCTGGACAGTACAGACATGAAAAGTCAAATCTCGTCCCCTGCACTCTCATATGGCAGCAGAAGGGCCAAAATTAAGTAGAAAAATCATGTTTTAGTTGTGCAAAGGTAAGGCAAGTGAAGAACGTTTTTGTGCATACATGACGCTTGGATAACATGAGCTATAACTACGTAAGGACCAAAGAATTATGGACTTTGATAGCCTGAGCATAGCTTTTCAAGACTGCTCAAGTGCTCAGATTGCATTTCAATATGGGACAACACAGTTTGGGAATTTCGACATGCTTGCAGTATCATCTCACTTCACTTTCCGATATTTGTCTTGCAGTAGGCTTCAAAGTGTGAAAAATGCAGAAAACCTACTGACAAAGTGAAGCCTGTAAAGCAGGCAGAGGGCTGGTTCAGCTAACTGGTTTGCAGACAAACCCAGCCAGGCTGGCTAATGAAGAACACAACCATGGTTTTCCCACTGTATTTCTTACTCACCAACTGTTTCCAGGTATTTTCAGCGTTCAGACTTTGCAGGCTTTCTCAGTGACAGAGGAGGAGGGGAACATTTTGAGGGTCTGGTTTTTTTCAGAAGCTTCCTCCCAGCCCAGAGATAAGCCCGTTGTGGAAAGCCTGTGCCCTCTTTGGTTGCAATCAGCATTAGCTCCTCAGAGAGGAGGAAAGACCAGGAGCCAGGTTATCAAGCAGCCCGCTCTCGACTGCGATGGTCAAACCGCTATCAGGCCCATGACCGAGCCCCCCAGTACTCCGGCAGACGCAGATCAAACAATCAACTATGCCGTGCAGAAATCTGCTAGGAAAGACTCCTTCTCTGCCTGTCTATCAGCAACCAGATTTCAATGAATGCAGCTATTATGTATTTTAACTACCAGCCATACGCTTGGTCCCGTTCCCAACGAACCCAAAGGGAACGGTGTTATTGACTTAAGTGGAAGCAGAGGCAGGTCCTTCGCTGCTCTGCGATCTAGCAACACTACAGCTT
>NW_009598440.1:0-16087 GCF_000690535.1 Cariama cristata | reverse complement strand
TACGTGAAGCCAGGGAGTTTACTCATGAGAGCGCTTCCTCTGACACGTATGTGTGTGCTGGGCTGAGCCGGCAGCTTGCTTCGGCCCAGCTCTGCCGAGACGCGGCAGGGGTCTGTGTGATACTTCGCTCCCTGGAGAAGAGGGGTTTTCTACAACTACTTCCCTAGAAGTGTTTTGCCAGGACGGGTTCAGGAGACGAGAGCACGGAGGCCGTACACGAGCCACGAGGCCACACCTGACCAGCTAACACTGCACAGCTCAGCAGAAACGGTTCAAACAAACAACATATTCCCAAAATGAATCGCATCGGAACAAAGCTTTCTCATGAAGCTTGTGCTTCTGCAAGCCACATATTTTCCTTGGCACTCCTCCAGGCTTAAAAGCAGATGTAAATGTTACCAAGGCTCAGATACAGCAACTTCTTCTCCCCCAATCGCCAAGGAAAACTTACAGAAAATAACCCACAAAACCTTTACCATTTGAAACAGCAATGCCAACAGCCATTACTATGGAAATAGGAGAATGAATCAGGCACGGGAATGAGAAGCGACTTCTTCCCCAGCTAATTGCACAGGCACTACCAGGGCTGCAGCGTGAAGCTGGCCCTTAGCCGAAAAGAGGGGTTGCAACGCGGCTTCAGCTGAACACTTAATGACTCAAAATGTTTAACGCGAAGGTGCGCGGGCAGATGCACACCAAGCAAATGCCGGGTTTTCAACACCGAAAATACAAAACATATCAAAACACTGAAAAGCATTCCCTGTTGATTTCTGCAGCTTTCCCATCACTTGGCCAGGCTCCTGCTCCCTCCGCCATGTCTGCCATCACTGAATGAGGGTGGAGACACCCAGGACTTCTCTGAAGGGACCGGACACTTCCTTGAAAGCCCGAGACTCAAGGATCTCCTTGGAAATCTAAGTTCTGATGTTAGAAGAAAGCAAAGGATGCTGCCAGATTTCACAGCATACCGCAGCTAAGAGGTAGGCCAGGTCTGCTCTGTGGGCTACCACACATCTGGGACTGGAGAAAACCAGGAGCGACTCCTAGTATGGTCAGCTGCTTTTCTGGGGGCTTTCCTCTAGTGGGTCTCCAGGAAGACACAATTCAGCAAACCCGCTAGAAACAGCAAAACTCGATCCCGCGGGTGTGCGGTTTCGTGTAACAGGATACCCCTCAAACCCAGACGTGCAAGTCCACCGAAGGTCTGACTCGAACGCATTACTTCAGTCCTCCCTTACTCATCGCGTACAACCCAAGTCCCAAATGTTAACGACTCAGCATGTTTTATCACAGTAGCATGTACACTTTCAATCATCATTAGAGACGAGGAGGGTCTAGGCTCAGGCACCAGGCCAGATTAAGTAAAACTTTCCATGAGGAAAGCTATTTGTTTTCTCCCAGAGCTGCGAGGCTTGGCCAAGAGGGAGGGAGGGAAAAGCTCGCCCAAGCCAGACCGAAGTGTAGACAGTGTTACTGGACTTCGCAGACTACCTGCGTGTTGTTCTAATGACATCTGGACTACTGGAAATCACCGAGTGCACTCAGGAGTTTTCAAAGGCATAATTGTGGCAGCAGCAGACTAAACTTAATGCCTCGAGAGCCAATCGCTTTAATCATGAAGCTGAGATGTATGAAAAAGGATACATTTCAGCAAAAGAATAATTCTGTCTGCTATGGTTCCTGTTCAAATAAACTATATCACCAAACCACGTGCATTTGAAGAATATAAAGGAGTGAAAAAAAGAACATATGGTTTAGAGGCAAAAAACTTTCATATATACTGTATAGGAGATATATGGACTTGTCAGACATCTAACAGTTCAACACTGTAAGCAATTCATGGGAATGACATTAGCAATAGCTCATATTACATCCAGGAGTTACAGCTTTTACTGCAAAAGTTATTTTTAAAAGAGCCATGTTTAAAATGAAATGGCTGGCAGGGCTGCAGCTTTCAGTAACACTTTACCTGTGGTTTTGCCACTTTTACATACTTATTGGGGGCTTAATGCTCCCAATTTACCTTTTCAGAGTAAAATAAAAGTCGCAATGAGTGCATTCATTGGCACGGTGCTATAAAACCCACAGCTGTGCAAAGACAATCACAAGAACAAAAGCCTCCTTGTTTTAAAAAAGATGATGATGTGGTTCTGATACTTTCTGTTAGCCACATATCTAAACATCAGATACCTTTGTTTATGGCCTACGTATTTTCATCTTACTACACAAAGATTTATAGATCCGATCAAGTCAAGATCAGGAGAGAGACTTTTATGAAAGCGTCCATGTGGAGAAGAGGAGGCTGAATTAATATACAAAACTTCAGACAAGAGATCCGTCTTTCGGATATTGTTATTCCAGTTCTGGCTCCTACACAAGACTCAGGGTGTTCTGGAAAACAGTTTTTTCAATGGCGGGTGGAACCCTGGCCCCGCTGCCGGCAATGGGAACGTGCTGCCGATTTCAACGTGGCTGGGACTGCATCTCAAAAGTGGAGATTAGAACCCAGACAAAGCTCGAAAAGGCCAAGATCTTCTTTAGCTTCAGTACTCAAGCATGCTTTGATTAAAGAATCCTCCAGGATGCTGCTTTATTTCCAATTAAAAACTGCTTTTGTGAAGTTGTGTGCATTAATATAACAAATGAGATCACAGCACATACACTACACCTTGAAAACTGCTGAGAACATAAGTCACACGTTTTTTCCTGTTGGTACCAATGTGTTTCCCCCTTGCTTTTTCAAAATAGCCTCATTTTCATCCGTAATGAAAACTACTTTCTTTGATGTTTCTAATGGCAGGAAATAATTTCACAACGGAGTGTCATTCTGCTGCAGGTAAAAAAATGTAATAGCTTGTGGGGGTGCCAGTTACAACCTGAAAAATGTTTCTTGGCATTATCGTGCCTAATTGAACTCTCTCCATCCTGGTGAAATAAAAGATTTGGAGCTCAGTTCTGTGTTCCACCCAGGCTACACTAGGTCCAGGAAAAGGAAACGGGGATGAGGAAGGTGATTTCAAGTCACCTTTAGCATCTCCTGTTGTGAGCCTGGCCAGTTCCCAGCTGCCTGAACATCCTGAAAACTGTGTGAACTTACACTCCACCGCCTCTGGTTTGGGGTTTCTTCTACGACTAAGAAAAGCAGTCAAAATTCGGAAAAATTATCCGAGCTACCCTGGTCAGCAGAAAAGAAGCAGGATTAGTTCAAGAGCAGACTAGCACAGTTTTTGACCCAAGTCCTAGTTAGAGGGTTGGAAAGATGAGCATGTTCAAAAGTGAGATGCAAATTATGTAAATTTTCACATCCCCTTGAAAGAACGTCTGGTTAAAGGGACCAGGAAGAGTCCTCATCAGCTTGTAGCTTCCCAAACTGGACATCTCTTCGGGCAATGCTAATTCCACTTCACACCTCAAAAGGCTGTACAGCATATTAGAGTCATCGATCCTCAAATAAAACGCTTTCTCTTAAAAGTAATTACTGCATGGACTTGTACTGAAGAGGTCCTTCAAGCTTGCTTGTCTAAGGATTTTCCATGAGCTCCACCACCTGAGCACCCCACACTAGTCCCAGGTTAGATCTGAAAGGGGAATGTCCCATAACCTTCACTGTTTAGGGCAAGGGTGACACAGGCACACGGAGCCGGCATTAGCCCTGCCGTGGTCTGCCAGGGTGCTCCAGCACGCAAGAGCTTCTCGTGGGGACGAGCAGAGACACCTCCTCTCCCGCTGCAAAGGACCACGGGCTCCCGCAGAGGACCAAAACTAGGCAGGAATGTCACATTTCAACCACTTTTAGTCAAATCTTGCAGTGAAAGCAGCAAAGGGAGTCACCATCATCTTTGTTAGGAGGCTGAACTCACAATTATTTGAAACGAGTGCTGGTATACAAGCCAGATACCTTTCAATATCAAGAGCATAGCCATAATATATCAGGTATCACTTTACGGGGTGAGTTTTAAATATGTTCTATATGTCGAATCATATATTCACATATTGAAACAGACAGCACATTTAATGACTAGCCCAGGTGGCTACTGTAGATTTTGATTTAAAACAAGATTGCCAAGACCAAACCTTATTTGCCAAAATGGAAGTCTCTTCGGGTGCTTCCTTTATATTACTTCAGCTGCCCACCACTACCAAAGCAGAAAAATATCATATACAGGATATATATTTACATAAACTCACTGACTGGTTTTTTCCATCTATACTCTGCAGTATAGACGGTCTATATTTGGAGATACTCCAGACCAAAAGGAATTAATATTGCTTTGATCCCATAAGCTGAAACCAAAAAATTTCTGTTTATACCTGATCCAAGATCGCTATACTTATATTAGATACATAAATCAAACTTCCCCAAAGTGGTAAACAAGCAACCAAAATTTTACCCAATATAATCTGGCACAACCAGTTAGAATTTTATTTATCTGCTAGTCCCATAAGTATGTTAGATGTCTATACCTCACACTTCATAAGTACTTTCAGGTAAAACTGGAGGTATTAAATAGTTACAAGACATCGTGAAGATACTCTTTCCTAATGGAGTGATGCTATGAGAACTTAATTTTTAATGTCATTAAAATATTTAATTACTTTTAAATTACTTTAAGGATGAGGTGCTGGTATGCTTAAGAGTAGCAGGCAAGTACATCTGACCTCTCTGGCTTTCATATTGTTCTCAGATGTAAAGATTGAAAAAATACTGAAAAAAAGGTTAAATCATGCCGTATGAAGGTATCTGAATTGAATCAGTGAGCAAATGATAAAGAGGTAGTGCAGCAATCTATTTAAAAAAAAAAGAGAGTAACTGTCCTTACTCACAGGTATGATTTAATATTCTGGTTTTCAGAATATGGTCATAAAGCACAGATATCCTACCCAGTCCTCCAACAAGGAAAACACTTAAAGATGGATATGATACTAACAAGAAACAATGGCGATGGCTTCAAAGCTCCTATTCCCCAAAAAAATCAAGCACATGAAAAATGAGTTGTTCCTATTTGGTAACAGCCACTCTGCAAAACCCATTCTCCCTTATTCCCACAGTTATGGCCAGAGGTCCGAGTGAAATGGCACCAGGCACAAAGGCATTGCATACGTGGAGTGCTTTGCCTTTTCAGTGCAGATCTCAGTGGCCAGCAACTACCAGGGCACCAGGAGCAATTACTGGTGGTTTCCAGGTAGTCACTGCAGTGGCCAAACTGCCCTTTGAGATTGTGCGAGGCAGCCCAGATGTCATCCTTCCATCACTAATAGGTGAGCACGAGAAGGGGATTTTTTACCGAAACAGGATGAGTTGATTAGATAGTTGCTGGGGAGGTTAAGATGACATCAGATGTGGCTTCAAGTCACACTTACTCTGGCCTATGGGTGGGCTGCTGCCACCAAGAGCGGTCCCACTGCACTCCTTGACCCATAGCAACAGGCTTCCTGCCCCTCTCGTGGGCTGGACCCAGCTATGGACCCAGGCGATGTGGTTCCATGAGCCAACCCAGTGGAAAACTATGTGGGTTTTGCTATTTTTGGCAGTTAATTTTCCATTAGCCTGCTCTGCCGCTCCATAATCAATTGATATGACTCAAAGGAAGCAGCAAGAACATGTGGCTAAGGGCAAGATGGATTGAGGCCACCTTCTCCATGGGAGCCTGCAGTTACATCAGATTAAATGTAATGTGAAACCAATGTCTGCACTGGTGGTGGTAAGGATGCCTCCGTGAAATGCATATAGCATAGACCTAAATGGGCTTCCAGCCTGACCCACAGCTTTGTGCCCCTGTGCTATATGACTGAGTCATGTCGGGGCTCTGCATGGTTTGAACAGAGGGTCTTGGCCAGCACAAGTCCCAGAAGACATGCTTTCTGCCTTAAGCCCCTCTGCCACATACTTTCTCTCTCTACTGCCCAAATACTGAGACAAGTAAGATAGTAGTAGTCCACTCCTGATTTGTACAAGGGCTTCATTTTGTCAACACTAAACATAGAGTGGATGATGTTTTCTTCAGGTAGTGAGATAAGGCATGGCCAGGAAAGGGCAGCTCACATGGGTTACGCTCCATCAGCATGACCCTTGAGACAAACTTAAATACCAGTTTAGACAGAGAAGACAGACTTCCTCTGGTTATCATTTCTGATTACCACCCTTAGAGGGAACTGGCGGTGTCCAATTTTTTGGAACTACGTAAGTTAATTTTGTTCTATTATATATTGTTACCATGACTGTTATGTCTATGAATTCTTTCTTGGTGTATAGGTTCTTGTGGTCAGCCACAGAACGATTTTGATAGCCTGCTGGATGCCAAAGGGATTTGGCTAGTTGAAGACATCTTCAAAGCCAACTTTAAGTATCAGTGCAGATGTACATGGTGGCTTCTACAATTACTTCTGATTATCTGTCAGAGGATTGGGGGGTGTGCGTGTCCAGAAGAGGAGACCGAAGAAAGATGAGGGTAAAGACTGAACCATTTATGCTTTGTCAGAGAGAATAAGCATTGCTGAAAAAACTAAAAACTGTCTCAGACCACATGGTAGCAAAGTTCCTCTGCTTCTCCAGGAGAAACTTGAAGTAGACATGGCTGAGGAGCTTTACCCTTCAACCCCGAGCCGCAGTCCTGTCTCTCCAGCAGAGACCAGTCAAAGGCAGCTTCCATAGCACTGTCAGAGAAGTGGTTGCTGGATTTTTGAGAAGTAAGGCAGAAAGACTGCCCATTTCTTGTGCTTTTCTAGAGAGACATCTACAGATTAGGTTTAGATTTTATCTGTATTCTCTTCCTTCCATAGATAACTTCTGGTTTCTCTCAAAACCAAAATTTGGGCATGGCTTTTTGTTTTGGTTTGTGTACATTTCTTGTTCAATTTGTTGAAATCTTGCTCCTTTCAGCATAGATATGTCATAAAAATGCACGCTATATGGAGAAAACGTTGTCACAAAAGATGTGTTGTGCAAAACTTTAGTGAACTGAACTCCTAATTAGGAAAAATTCCTTAGACCTGTCTATCATGTAATGAACAATAACTTCTGTTAAGAGAAATAATTTTCCTAGAGTTGAAAAGCAAAAGACTGCTACTCAAGCTCCAAAATATTCATTTGTAATCCCAATTCAGTGAGTATCATGCTGTTTAAAATAGAATGAATAAATGTCCTTTTTTTAAACACAACGCGATGAATTGTCTTTAAATTCTCCCTGAAAGACAATCGCATTCAGATGTTCCTTGGCACCAATTAGCTTCACTGCAGCCATTTCAAAGGCATTTCTTCTTCGAATAGCATGGTATGTCATATAAAGTTATGTAGCTATTGGAAGGGAACTCACGTACTGCATTAAGGTGAGGGTCCAGAATACTACTGGGATACTTAGCAGCAAGTGCTAAATCACAGTTCAGTGAGGTCACATAATCAAATTCCAGATTATCCCTTTTATTACTTTCAAGTAATAAATCTTTGGAAACTAGAGTCTGACAAGTTCATCACAGCATTTTAACTTTTCAGTGGTGCATGCAGAATACATATACATATAGAATCTTACAAAAGCAAAAAAAAAGAAAAAATAAAAGCAGCAGCAAGTCCACAGTAAGAATGGAAGAAAAAGTAGATGCCACCAGACTGAAAAGTTCCGCTGAAAGATGTGCCTCCATTTTTAATTTGAACCTTCCCAACTGAAGTAGAGCAGTTTATCATTTAGTTCCAGTGAACAGATTCACACATCAGATGTTTCACTGCATTATGGATGGCACAATGTTAAATATGTTTTCATTGCACTTCCACAGGTCACTGGTATGGGCATAAGCCGAGACCATACAGTTAAGATTACTGCAACATAGCTATTGGTCATGCAGCTAGCTCTACAGTAACTAACAGCATTTAATGCTTAGATAACATGGTTTCATTATTGCAAATGAAATTAAAGAGCCCTTTCCCATACAGAGACAATCCAAGCAAAAATCCGCACCATTCCGCCAGGCTGTTAATCGAACTTTTTTCCACCAGTATTCAAAAGGAGGAGGGGGTTAAGGGAACTCACTGATATAGCAACATGGTTGAACGCAAACCTATGCTGCGGAAGACTTACCATCATCCAGGTACATCTGGTCCAATTCCTCAGGTTCTCGCTTGATCGTTACAGGAATAGGGGCCAAATTATGATTACTTTCCTCATGCAACTCTGGCAATGACAGTGGTTGGGTTGTTGGAGACTCATTTCTGTGAACCTTCGGCAGTTGCTGCTGCTGTTGACCCATTATGGATGAGTGAGTTGGACTGCAGGACTGCAAATAGGTTGGCTCTTGGGTAACAGATGGAACTGGAGAAGAGGGACTGTTGGGATAGAGTGTTTGTTGATAACCAAGGGGACAGCTACTGCTCAGATGTTGACTCACCTGCGGCTGCAGCATGATGTGAGATGATTGCTCGGGGGAGCTTGGGTGCACAACTATAGACCTTGGCACTTCCTGTATGGTGGGGACACCTCCAGCGGGCTGCTGAAGTCCGAGGTGACTGTGGCCCGGGTTGGGGATGCACTTGTAAGGAGAGGACGAAAGGTCGTGCAGCTTGGGGCTTGCGTTGGGAGAGGGTGACATCACGGCGTTTCTCTGCTGACAGGAGGCAAAGCCAGCCACGAGGCACGAACCAGGATCAGGGGGCATCATGATCTGCTGGCTGTAGTACGGTTTAGAGAGAGGGCTTAAGCCTTGGTTCATTGGTCCACAGGTTTGAGCAGGCTCATAGTCATCTGTGGGTTCTGTTTTTATAATTGGAACTGTTAAAAGAAAAAAGTTTTAAATAAACATGAGTTGCGTATTGGTATGATCAAGTTGGCTTGTGGCTAGGATACCCTTTGCAAAACAAACAACGTCTTGAATAAGACTCTGTGTGTCTTTTGCCTAGTTCTCCCACCCTATAAAAAAAAAATGAATGAGTCATCAGCACAAGAAAGTCACAGCTGGTTCTAATATTGAAAAGGACTATTTTCTTTGGACTCTCCTCCAGCACTAATGTGCTATAAAAATCTATTTGCAAATAGCTGTGCTTCAGTGGAAGCTTTGGACCCAAGGGCTCCATGGATTTGTAGTAATCAAAGCAAGAATTTTAACTTGGATATACTACTGCATTTCTACGGCTACTGATGGCCCATTTGATAAATGTCTGCACATTCGGTAAACTCGAGCATAATAAGGTAGAGATGGGGCTTTCAGAGTTCAGTGAAAGTAAAATTGCAAAGATACACGACAAACTACTATGTACAAGAAGTTTTCAATTACGAGGGTATTTTTCAAAGAGTAGGATTTGATTTCTTTAGTTTTCACATGACTGTGTTTAATCCTAGTAACCAGCCAATGGGTGTAAAACATTCAATAAATTGCATCCATCTCTCACTGATTCTAAGTTGGATCCAAACTGCTAATGCCAGCTCCCAACAAATCTTAACTCAGCCTCTGGCTACCAAGAAAAACCGATTCCTATTCTAAACCTCTGCTAGCTCTACCCATTGTCCCAAAAGAGGCTGCACTTGAGCTGTCAAGCCACGTCTCTAAATACCACCAGCACATAGAGAGAACAACTGTCTATGAGCATCAGCTCACTCATGACAGATGTAGAGCTGCTTTCTCAAATGGGAGAAGAGATCCTTCCTCAAATTAAAATGTCTTTTTTCACATCGGCTTTCTCTCTCAAATCACAGAGAGGTGCTTTGCCACTTCTCCTACAACATATGCAGTGCATAGGTGAAAGACACCCACTTTCTCTATCAGGAAAATTATAAATAATAGGGTCAAGATAGTCTGTAGACGTATTTTTTCTAGCCAGATGCAACTCTAATGCATACAACAATTGAGTATGGATGCACAGTGGCATTTCTGTTCTTTCCCAAAAAGAGATCCACAGGAACAGCTGTTGCTTGAAGGTGCTGTTGGAAATTTACGGTGACACCAGAGAATATCTTTCAGAATATTAGAATAACTGACCTGTTGTGGCACAAAGTTATTAATGAAACATCTTTGCACAACTCAGCTCAGCGCACATACGTGTTGCCTGTCTCTGACTATTTTTATTTGCATGTGGTTTACAAACACCCTTATACATTCTCCAGCCATTTACTACGTCCATGTATGAGTCTTTTGCACCTCTAGAAGTGCACGTGCGTGCATGTGTACATATAAAACCTCTCATAACACTCACAAATTTTGCTGCTGGTGAATGCACTTCACTACCCTTGTTTTACAGTCCCCTAGCCCCTTGTTAACTTTTCTCCTTTTATGTTCTTTTACATATAGATGCTTGCAACACTTGTTTCAAGATTTCTAGCACCCCTAGTAAAAACATGTCTATATATGTAACAGATGCACAGGTGCTGCCCAAGACGAATGTGCTAAGGATAATGGACTGTCATTGGATTCCTCATAATCTTATTTTCACCTGCTCGTGTGCTGCACACTGGCGAGCGGGGCTACCAATGCACTTGGTTGCAAAGAAGCAGATTCCAGGTTCAGTGACAGCTTTGTAAAACCAATATCACACCCTTTATGAAAACGCAAGACCAAAGAAATGCACCTAGATAAACACAGCAGCTCAGATATTGTAAGAAAATACCTCTAACAAGTTCCTGAGCTAGCAAATATTCTCACATGTTTTATATTAGGTTCACTGTACTAGCACTAACCACAGCACAGCTGGAAATATGATGGTTGTTGAACACTGAATTTTCCCAATATATCACTGTTATAGAAACACCTGTGCTAAATAATTTCAAGCTCAACCACTGGCAATTCAACTCCAATAAACCCTGGAGTTGTCTGACTTGTTATAACCTACGGAAGGGTTATAGCCCTGCTGGAAGGCAGGCTGGAGGCCTTAAAGAAGGCAGGTTCCTGATCTCAGGCTGATTTTTCATTGTAGCTCTTCTATAGCACATCTTTGCTACTCAGTTTACCAGGCACTTTTTTGTCACTTCACTTTGAACTTTTTCTTTATTAAAGCAATGCCATGGGGTCTATTTGGAGGTTTGATTAGTGGCCATGAACATTGGGAATCTGTTCTCCTATGTTGCCACACTGAAATACACCTGCCACAACCAGCAACCAACAGAGGATAATCTGTGGTTAAGTCCTGGCTAAACTGGCTAAGTCCTGCTTCGCACTGGGCAAAGGACTGATGGGTGGAAGGGACTTTATTCCAGACCTGTTAGTCCGAAAATTCTCTTGGAGATGGGAACAGCAACCAAGGACACTCCTGGCTGCCCATAAATTCAGAGTTCAGAGGGCAAATAGAGACTGATGTTAACTACAAGACAGGTCAGGGTGAGTCACAGTAGTTTGTTTGCTGATAGCAGGTTGGTAGCCAGAGAGGTAAACAATAAGGACGGATATGAGATTAAGTGGGACCTCCATTTTATCTGGCATCTGTTTACATTATCCCCTTGTATTCCTCTGAACTGATACTCCTGAGCATCAGTTATTTCATGTAATGCGAAACAAATTGTCTTTAAATGGACGGATACTACCTGGACTTAGGCTCAGAGGTGTCTGAACTTGTTCAACTGAATGGTCTCCATTACCTTTTTTAAATGTGTTTTTTCAACACAGTAAAAAAGTCTCCCCCTGCTAAGCATGATATATTATGTTTGCATGTTAATCTCATCACTAGAATTGATATCACACTAAAAGACAGAAAAAGTATTAATGCTGAAATGGTGAAGGGATTTGTATCTGACTTTTCAGTGCTTTGCCATTTGTATAGCCATTTAACAGTGCGCAGAGTGAACGTATGGATCTTACCAAGCTGGGATGGCAGCCACTCACTCCCCTTTAAAAAAGTGTAAATGTCTTCACAGGGTACCAATTTGGAGAAGGAAGCTGTGTAGGATATTTTTTTTTTTTTTTCCCCTGGAGAAACCATTACTAATGACCCAGATGATCTGGAATCAGACCTGCAAAGCTGAGCATGTCAGCAGAAACGTTAGACATTAACACTTCCCTTTCTGGCTAGACCTCAACTTTTGTATTTTACATGAATAACTACATTACTTCACTTGTGGAGGACAGATATACCACAAATTGCTACATTACACCAATCAACAGTTTATTTATGACACTCTATCCTGTATCTGCTTCTCCCCAGCCTACGTAACTTCACCAAATGGAGTAACAAAGGCCAAAACTCTTTGCCAGTGTTTGTATTCCCAAACTCAACTCAAACGAGCTGCGGGTCTGACCTTCTGGTTGCTCTGAAAATACTTTGACTGTGTCAAAAGTTGATGTAAATCACCTTATATTCTTTCTTTAAAAGGGCAACTGTTTACTTCCACTTTGAAAAGGCCTGCAGAGGACCCAAGACAGGTGTCGTGGGTATTTCAAGGCGCGCCTTCCAAAAAGACCGCGGGAACAGCCTGGACCTGTACTCAATGGCTACCCACTTACCATCATGGTATCTATGACATTACTCAAACAAGTTAAAATACTTGTCTGTAATAATGTTACTAGTTCCTAACACACCCTACCCACTGTCTCACTGACTTTTGGGGGGTGCCGAGACCCTCAGCTGGGGCGAGCAGCTGCAGCTGACTTAAAGCAGCTGAGGACACAAACCTTATGTCCTCACCTTCACCATTTTCTCCTAGGCAGGAACCCAGTGGGTTCCTCCAGAGTAGCCAGGGCTGATCACTGGCCAGTCGTGGACTAGCGTTACCGCTTACCTATTGACTCAGGCTTGAATAACTGCAAATCTTCACAGACCCAAGCTAGAAAAAGGGGTTTCATTCTCAAATACATCCCTATGGAGGCACGGTAAGCTAGCTGCCATAACACATATCCATTTCCACCGTCACTCACTTGCACAAGCATTTCACACAGGGAGATGCGACGTGATACAGAGAGTACAGTTAATTTTCTCAGGATTAATATTTAACGGAGAACAGTATTAGCCTGACTAACTTCTAGCTCAAATATTTCAAATGTTAAACGACATGGTAAAAAGCTGCCAGTTGAATGAGACACTCCTAGTCACACAGCAGGCCTGGACTGGCAATTAACTGGAAAGCCCTACGGCTGTTCAGAATCTGTAAGCACTTTTAGCAGAAACTGGACTATTTCTTAAATTCAGCAGAGCCCTATCAAATGGCAACAAGCATTCTGTCTCAAGACTGCTGCGTGATGTTGAGATAACACCCAGTCTTGCAGACTCTCAGCTGGCCAGAATGAAAAATTGTGACTGAATTTGCCATACGCTGAGATTTGCCAATAATGAATTGCAGCAATGAAGCTGGAATTTGTGAAACTGTCAGCAGACAAGACGATGTAGTTTTTACATACACTCAGACTCAAAAGTTATGTCACTCGTTTAAGAGACCTTACTCTGCTGAAGGATCAGGCCCTTGCCATAAAAAGGAAAAAATGAATGCAAGTTTGGTTCATATGGTGAATTTTTAAAGGCTTCTTACTTCACAATGCATTAAGTTGGCTGACAGACCATTTTAAATAGTCCTCGAATTTGAATATTAAAATATGACAGAGCTCACAGTTCCAAATTAGTTTGATAAGCAACTTAATCTGTGCTAATTGGTTCTCAATGGTTCGACGATGCCTTCTTGGACTCTGGACTCGTGTCATTATGTCATCTAATTTAATACAAACTTCTGAGAACCGCGTGTTGGCAGCAGCCCTGGCTTATAAATCAAAGCTTCTTACTCAGAGAGACCAGGGTTATGACATCATACCGAGGCACTGGGCGGAAGACAATGGTCCTTCTGTGTGGGTCTGAAGCTGGGAGAAATATTTCAGCCAGTTCTGCAAGCCCACGTTTAAATGAAAGGCCTTTCTAGCAGGTAAAAAGTTAATATATCAAACCTTGAAGAAAAATAATAAATCATGCACATTCAGTGAAGGGAGTCAGAAAGTGCTTAAATATAAATTATATGTATTTTTTGACAATTCTAACAAGTCTGTTTGCTTTTACACTTTAGCAATCCAGATGAGTTTTTAAACTTTTTTTTGGGGGGTGCTATTAAAATACATGAACTGAGAAAATATAATCATATAAATTAAACAGATGTTTATCCTGATTAACATTAAACTAACAAATTCCCATTTCCACATAGTATTATCAATGCAGACATTTATTGCACTATAATATATTTATTTTACCCTTAAGTTTGATTGAACCTATTGAACAAAATAGCCACCTTTCATGGTGCAGACTATGATGTAGTTCCCTGGCACCGGCACACAGATTTTGGTTAGCATATGAAAATCAAAACACTTTTTTTTTTTTTTAACGTGTGCACACACACATTTCTTCAACTTCTGGACTAAACATCTCACAATTGGTAAGAATTTGGGATGAGACTTTCAAAGAGGGTTGAGGAGTTAGGTGGTTTAATCTCCATTACTGAGCTGAGCTCTAAAATGCTGTTTGTGCCTTCGTCAGTCAGTTTTAAGCCAGGCAGCACACCCTCTTCACCATGAACCAGACGTTCCTTCAGAAGATGTTGCACAGGTCATCCCAACTGCTATCGCTGCTCTGCTGCTGGCCGACTGGAGACATGGTTAGAGATGTGGACACATCTCCATGTACACTCTGGATTCATGCAAAGACAAAATCCTGGTTGCTGCGGCAACATTGGCTGGATCCAGCAAGCTTGAGCGGAGCGAGGACCTCACCCCTCGTTCTGACTCTGGACCAGTCTGGTGTTGGGGAGCGGCAATGGGCTGGTTGCCCTTAGAAACTATAATCCCCCTTTTTCGTAATACCAGAGCAGCAGTGGCTGAGCAAAACCTTCTGAAAACACCCTGCCAACATATCTACAGCAGTGGCAATCTCAGTGACAAGGGACAGGCACTCAACCCCAGTGATCTCCTGAGACAGTCACTACAAGGGCCTTCGCAGATGCGTCCATGAACTGGGTGTTTTTTCCCTAGGCACCAAATCAACCAAACCATTTTTTAAAGGTCAAGCTACTATCAAGCCTTTGCCTTTCAGTTAATAAAACCAGAGCACAGTGACTCAGAAACAACGGGAGCCTCACGCTATCAAGAAGCTGTAGGCAGAACATGTGTGCGATTGCAGCTTTTATCTACCAAGTATCTGAACTCACTCACCCTCTCTTGCTAGTACACTGCAGTACAGTGCTACTGGCACTGCTCATCGGGAGGGCTACCTCTAACACATGCCTGCCTGCCTGCCCTCTTCGAGTTTATGTGTATATATTTTTATGGGATCAGATGCATATGTACAGTTTTATACAAGAACAGCCTCCAGGTAGATGGAAACCTTGTGCATACATCTCAGCTTATAATCTCAGACAGTGCCATTATCTGATTAGAAAGTGCTTTCCAGATAACTCATTTACTAAATGCTTTTCAACAGCTGTTAAACTATTAGGTTATTCAACACATATTTATGAGACAGAAGATTATATATGGTAGCTTGTGCATACACTGTTAAACCAGGTGGGGAGGAGTGGAAGGTAGGTGCAGGGCATTTGGGTTGTGTTAGTACAGAAGACATGCATTAGCTTTCTTTCAAAAGAAAAGGGGAAAATTCTTTAAAAGGCACGATTCATTTTCCACCATAACACCTTATTAAATCCTACAATGTTGAAAAACATAAATCAAGTCCTGTGGTATGCCCACTTGGGCTGCTCTACGGCTGCTCCCATGGCGCAGCACCCTACTCCACTGGTGCCTTGAGCTGGAAATTTAACTGGTCAAGGCTTTCTACGTCATTTCTGTCATACATGTTAAAATTCACTGGGCTGAGGTCATCTTTGACAATGTGGCACAACATTACGCCACCAGTGCTGACATTACTCCTGCCGTCCCAACAAGGGGAGGAGAATTGGAAAGTAGGGGCGGCGGGCAGGGGTCCTGCAAGGCAGCAGTGTGGGGGCAGCCCTGATGCTCCTCATCCCTGGCAGTCCTGTGGAAAGTTCTGCAGGGACGAGCTGGCAGGATGGCATCCTTATTGTGCCAGTGCCAACCCCAGATCCACCCTCGTCGGAGGGGGGTTTGGACCTGGCTGACCTCAGCCATCTCAGCTCTGACATAGTCTCTGTCTTCAGAGGTGGATGCAGTCACAGAATCACAGAATCGATTTGGT
>NW_009598439.1:57622-119883 GCF_000690535.1 Cariama cristata | reverse complement strand
ATATATATATATATATGCCTCCAAAATCTTTTAAGGTGTTCAAGGTGATAGGAAAATCAAATCTGATGGCTGAGCTGAAACACAAGTTTCTGAAAATCTTAATGTAAAGTCGCTGTGACAGATGTTAGCATGTTGGGGTTTGTACGACTTCTGCTATATTTCAGCTGAAGATATATATTTACATCTAGTCCTTTCTGAGTGAGCTCTGGTGAGAATTTTATACAGTGATAGAAGCAGGGGCTGAGCTTAACACAGTGGCTCAAGGAAGGCAGACAAGGTAGCTCTTCCAGGCTTGTCCTTATTAAACTGCTGCTTTCAAGAGAATTATATTTGCTCCGTGGTTCCCTCTTTACCTTGCCTGTCCTTATGGATCGGACATCTCCATTGAACTGCTGTTCTAAATTAATCCAACTTTATTGTTGTAAAAAGAGGACTAAACAAATATTTCCTCCTTTTATCCCCATTGCATGAACCTACAATATAAATTCCCTTTGGGTTTTTTTCCTTAACGATAAATTATTAACTCTCCACATAGAATTGATCATGTTCAGCCCGTGATGGTCTGTTCATCCCCACAGTATCTTCATTTGCCTGTGCTGACAATTATTTCAGGTCTTGACCTGCTTTCTCCAGCTTTCCTTGCAGTCTAGGTTGTTACTGCTAGTAGGTGGCTGGTCTTGATCCGCGGTAAAGCAAATTCTGGTGTTTGAAACTCATCTCTTGTTCTGTTTCAGGACAGGTTTGCATTCTCCCTTCACAGCAAAAATATGTTACTCACCCATCCAAATATTAAAGAGCTTGTTCTACCTTGTTTTGTTTTATTTTTCTCTTTTGCTGAAATTTTGAGGCAGATTAATACAATTCTTAACAATTTTCATTTTATTGTATTGCTCTTTTCATGTTTTTCTTGAACCACATTTTTCATTAATGAGAAAGCTATTGTAAATATTTCCCTCAAATGTGTTCAGAAAGCTTTAATTACGTTAGCTAACTAGTACCTGCTGTGGAAACAGAAAAGACAAAGAGGCAGAAACGAGCATGGGAAAATGGGGAGTACACGTGTATACTCACACATGCCCAAGGACAGGTATATATACATGTGGAGTGGGAAATGAAAATTTAGTGGGTTATATGTATTTTAAACAGGCACATGCTAAGCTAGAAATATTCTTGTTGAAGTCAGTGGGGACACTTAAATTTAAGCAAAGCATGAACCTTTACAGATTGAAGTGAAATGATGTCACAATTTCAAGTAAATCAACTACTTTATTTTGCATTAATACAAGTTCAATTCAGAGGACTTCTTTAAAGAAAAACGAATGTGGAAAAATATTGACAAGAATTCTGACAAGGAATATTAATAAATGAAAATGTTGATAAGAACTCTGGATAAATTTAATGAGTTATTGCCAAAATAAGTAACTTTATTATCCAAATTATTAGACCAGCTGTAACGCTAGTATAAAAATAAGTGTGCATTTGAAGTGATGCTATGTCACTCACATAATTTCATAAACAATGATCAAATCCCATCAGAATAAGAAACATCTTGACTGTCAAACATTACGAGATGCTTTCCAGATCCACCAGTATATCCAGGCCTTTCCATTAATCAGCACTACATAGGCTTTTTTCTTTTTAAATCATTGAGCTGGATGCTGAGAGATGCTCTCAACAGGAACTGTTGCTGTGTAACATACTCAATCTTGAAATGTGATTCTATTTTTATAATAGAAGGATCCCTGCTGGCTTAGGGGAGTGTTGGTAGGTACTGTGTCCAGATCTGGATGTGGAGCTTCTTCTGTAGAAAGGGTAAAATTCCATTTTTATTAATATTCCAGTTTGTTGTGGTTGACAGGGGCCAAGGGTTTTTTTTTTTCATCAACGTACTTCATAAGTTATTGGTGAGGTTTTCCTTTTCGAAGGATACTCACGCCTTGCCAGGCACAATGTGGGTAAACTGTAGCTGGAGCTTCTGAAATAGCTCTGCCAAACGTCTTCGCTTCTGCCTGTCTAATCATGTCCATGGCCCTCTCCTAGGTAATAAATGAATTTACCCATTTTTGTACCATAAATATTACTGAGCCAAAGTGCTTTAAAATGAAGGAAAAAATGAGAAGGTATTAAACTCTTATGTGTATATTAACTATCTTTACAATACACAAAGTATATAAAGAGGAAAAGGTCACTGTTGCTCCATAGCCAGGACGTTTCTGCCCTTGTATATGGCAGCAACTATAACAGAGGGCAGGATACTGGGTTAGCTTGCTATCGCCATAATTTGATTTTGCAATTTCAGTGATCATAAGAATATTCTTATTGTATCAAAATACGTGACAGCCTTGTGATGGGCACAAATGGGAGATGAGATCAGACCCAGCTGCATGAGATTAAATGGAAATGTGATGTTTTCAACAGTTAAAAAACGCTAGAGACATCATCAAAGCTATCAGTGCCCATCTCTCCATAATCTCTACTATGATCATTTTGTTCCCTTACCATTGATCTACTACAAAACTGAAAATTAATTTAAAGGAGGAATGATCTTCAAATATTTATATCTGAATATATGTGTGGGCAAAATGCAGACTGAGAGCTAACAGCTTACTACGATAACCTGGATGAACACTAAACCGAGGGCCTGGGCCAAATCTCATAAAGATTAAAAAGATAACCTTTCAATGACTGCAGTAGACATTAGATTCATCCCAGATTTTGAGTCATCCTTCCAGATCTGTGCCCACACACATTTTCTTCTTGCACATTTTCCTGTCGCAAAACTTGTAGTTTCTATCACCAGGAAAGACTGCACATGCAGCCATTTGATTTGTGAAGGTGTCCTTTGGTCAAAGCAACTGGAGTCAATTAAGAGAGAAATGCTGGTTGATGCTGAGTTGTAGGTAAATACCCATGGGCACAGAGGAGATACAGCACATCAGGCAGCACATTCATTAGCTTAGCAGTAACCTAGCCTTTTCTAACAAGCTTTTTTGTTTCATGTGATATTAGGTAAACTCAATATCATAAAACTGATAAAAAGAGTTGATCTATTGAAGCTGACCGGACACTCAGGCCACTTCTGTACTCTGTCACCACCTGCAAGAGACAATAAAGGTGCTACAAAATACCTGAGTCTACTGGTCTTGATGTACGGACTTTCCCCTCAAAAGCACATGCAAGCATATCCAGGGTCTCCTTTGCCTTTGAAACAGGAGTCTTTCTTTCTTTAATCTGTTTTAGACACCACTCACAAACTGAATGGATATTTTCCGTTACCAGATTTCAGAGTTTTACTGTTTTTCCCTGATCTCTGCGATGCAGCAGTTGAAGAAGAGACTCCTCCTCAGGATTTCTCTCACCATAAAGAAAAATAATCTTTCTTAGTCAAGAAGAAGCATGAATACACTGTCAGCACTGTCATTGCTTCTGGGAAGACCAAGGGAAGGACACCAGTACTTGTTTGTCCTCTGGATATGGAGGCACACTTTAAGTTATGAGGGGACCCTGCTGAGAATGATGCAGATCCACCATAGCCAGTGGGAACAATTCAAAAGAGGATTGAAAGAGAAAAGCCCTCCTAGTGCCAAAAACTACTCTCACACTCCTATCTGTGGCACACACGGATGGACTGAGCTCCAGCACATCTGAGCACAAGGCTTCTGCCTTCAGGACCTGGCGAACCCCAGGCTGGGGTAACAACTCAGCACCTCTCCATCAGGGAGCATAGAAACCATCCAGTTTTGTGGGATATTTTTATGCATATCTGAGAGCGTAGATGTGGTTTTTACACGATTTTTCTTCTCATTTTTGTAAAATATTTAGAAAGGAGAGGTGCTTCCTTACAGTACATCATGCATTAGCCGCTCTTAACAGGTAAACATAAATTCTGGTTTTTAATATTACATCATATTATTCTGAAACCGACTTAATATGCAATGAGAATGATCTCTTATAATATTGAACTTACCCCCTCCACAACTTTTAGAATTGTTAATGAACATATGTTTATGGGAAATGGACAATCAAGCTTATCACGTTGAATGGCTTAAAATGCAGTGACAATGTTTTAAAATACCTTCAGAGTCCTTCACTCGATTTTTAGCTACAGTCTAAGCACCTATGATGGGCATATTAGTACGATATATAAGAATTGAAGTATTTATCTCTCTAAAAGGCAAGTTTCCTTGCTTGTAAGAAATTTTCTTACTAGGAAGGTTTCCAAAAGCCCTCTCGTGTAGCTTCATGGAATTTTCTCAGCTCTTGTGTTTGCTGCTTCTCCACACCTCTTCCCCAGTGCAGAGAGGCACATCTGTCTGTTTTCTGCCTTATCAAGCAGACATCTACATCTGTGAGGAAAACTCCACTTCCTTAGCTAAAAACCTGTATCTGATTGTGGTAATAAAGCACCACTTCCTCAGTTCAAAACATACATCAGACAGGACCAATTACTTCAAATGAGTCATAGCAACAGGCAAAGCAATAGTTGTCTTTTCAAAGCCTTTGAACTTCTACCGCTTCAAAGGTGTACTAAAACGCGGTTATGAGGCGATTGTCTAAAATTGCCAAATTACCAGTTTCCAAGCTTTGACATTTGTTATTTCAAGCAACTAAAGCAAAGCAGTTCATTCACCCGCTGACAAAAACAGAGCAAAACAAAAAGATATTTCCTAGGTGAAGAGAGCTCTTAATATGATGCATTCTTGAACACAAAACAGAAAAATACATACATTTTAAATTAATCAAATAATAGATTATAAAACAATACACGATAATAATGCAAAATACAAACAGTACGATCCAAAGCTACTGAGTGAATTTAACAGGCTTTTAATCATGTCCTGGAGGTCAGAGACGCTCAAAGTGTTATTAATGGGAATAAAACCTTTTCACCTTTAGGTCACCAATTTGAATGTGGCACAGGTTCATTACGACTGAATGTCATTACCATCTGGTAGTTACTGGCGAGGCTATCTGACATGGGCTCGTGGTCTCAGCAGCCCCAAAGGAGAGGTATTTGCAGAATCCAGGAAGAGCATGTGCATCAGCTGCAGTGGGCAGTGCTGGACAAAATGGTGTCCAGCAGAAGACAGCTGATACAACAGGAGACAAAAGCATGTGCAAGTCAAAGCTCTTACTTCAGTAAGCCTTGCAGTGCTTTCTACCACTTCCAAGTAGTATTAAATAAAGTTATGAAGTTATTGTCTAAAATTGCCAAATTAATTGTATCAAATCTATCGGTTTCCACTTTTCTTATGTTGGGCAGAGCATCAGTAATGCTTTGTCCCTATGGTGGTGGCTTTCTCCTGACAAGAGCCATGCACATGGACAAAGAGGTGTAATAAAACTTTTTTTAGTCTAGTTGGTTAATAGCTATTTTTGGATGGACTGATCCAGTCTCTATAACTGTCATAATCATGAAATGAACTTTGAAAAATTAAGTTAAAGAAGAATCCTATATACTGAACATCATAAAGCATATTATTATTATTACCTATTGTCTGAAAGATCTTTGGGTCTTCATGATGCAACTTATTTTATCAGAAATCTTCCAATATTAAGACCGCATTTATCTATTGAAACACTCAGTTTTAATTTCATCATTTTATTGAGTTTTTAGCTACTTTCTTAAGAATGAATGTGATCAAACATCCATTTGGAGGGCACTTGATGCAACTTGTTACACTCTGTGTCAAGTGACAAAGCAGGTCTGGCTATCAACATTGTGATATCACTATGAGAAGATCATGAAAGCTGAATTTATCCATATAGGTGGATACTTTTCACAAGCCTCTAAAGAAACAAGGGAGAGTTTTCGCCTTCATGTGTTTTTGCGTTGTATTTATATGTCAGAAAGGGTGGTAATATATCCTCTGACCTTCTTCTGGAGAGCTCTAAATCCATTCAGATTTGTGTACAACTTCCATCATAGCACTTTCTCATTCCAGTAGATCACATTTATTTATCCTTGAGCACTGGTCCTCAATACCAGAGGAACCATAATGATTTGTTCAGGAGATTGTGGGTCACCTCTGAGCCCATTAGGAATAAACTCTAGAGAAAGGACTCAAAAATGCCTACTCTTTTTCTACAGGTCTAGATAGGAAGAGTCTGGGTAAATCCAGGTGAATAACTGCTGAATAAAGTATTTATTTTCATTTTCATTGGACCAGATATGTTTATTCATTAGTTTACTTTTAATAAATTATTAGGGTTTGTTCCCAAGAAAGTTCATTGTCAAAATTCAACACTGACAACTCAAGCTACCTCACCCAGATGGGACTGGACAAAGCAAGCATGATACAATCTCATTCCCTGATTGGTTTAACTCTTCAAATCTGGCCTTTCGTGCAAATACGCACCTATATGAAATCAAGGAAATTAAGGTTCCATTAACATTTGGCAATATCTACATTCAAACTATTGTTTCTTTACAGACCTCAGAAATATGTTTACACAACTGTTCAATTAGAGAAAAGAGAGGCAGAGAAAATTCACTTAAAAACTCCAATAGTAACAGTGGAGATCTGTTCAGGGCTAGAAGTCACTTCTGGCTTTGGTAGGAAGAGAGCCTACAGGCACTTCTTTTTATGAGTAAGTTACATCTGTTCAGGCACTGTACTTTGCTAACACCATACTTTTGTTTTTTAGACTGAAGATCCTTCAAGTCTAGCAGCTCAGATGCTTGTATCCGTCTGTACCCGTTTGGGTAAATACCTGTCACTTTAGGCAGTCTTCTCTGATTATCTCCTCCACAGTGAGATTCAGGTTGCCCCACTAACACATTGCTTTCTCTCCTCTGGTGCACGGCCAAGTGCCACCAACCCAAGACCTTAGGCTTCACTCTGGTTAAGGAAATAACAGTTTGCCTCCAACAGTTTCTGCCTTCTCTTGCTTATAAAACTCAAAAGATCTCTGAGATCATTTGTTGGAGCAAAGGAACATGGGCTAGCCAGTCAGGCTCTCTTTAACTAGTTTCTGTGCCTATCTCTTTGCAAGGCTTGTTTGGAAGTGTACTGTTAGCAGAAAGAGCAATGCTTTTATAGAGACCTGGCTTTATAACCTTCTCTGATGAATAATGTTATGCACACGAGGCATACATTTTTAGTGTTAGGCAGCATGTAAGTCTGTTACAATTCTTTCTACTGAACAGAAATCCCTTCCCTATATTTTAACGAGTCAACCAGCAAGTAGTTTTATACAAAGCTAGAGCTTCAGCTCAGCCTCGTGTCAACACAAATACACTGATCTCTTCGGGGAAATAAATTCTAAAAAGCAGATATTTTTAAGGAACCATTGATGACTAATCCAGAAGGGCCAAGGAAGCCTAGTCAAGGTCCGTGCCAGAGGTTTTAAATGGTCACCACAATCTAGACCAATATTAACTCATTTCTCCCACGCACCAATCTCTATGCAATCCAGTCAGTATTTTCCCACTCTCCCAGAGCACACCCACCCACACCCATAGCGACTTTACTGGTGACACCCTCCTTACTCCCAAAACATGTCCTAATGCCACTTTCCTAGAAAAAGAAGGTATTAACATTATCATTATTCTTAAAAATTGGTAGTGTCTCTGGAAAAGGATCACCAGCCTGGAAAAAACAAGAAGCACTGTCAGAGAGCGTAAATTGTCCATGAATTTCCTTTCATTGCAGGACAATGAATGCAGAGAACCAGAGTACAAACAACCATTTGGAGGAACTATGTATGTTCTCTGTACTTTAATACAACCCCGAATGATGTTTTCTGTCATCCACTGAGGATCTGAATTTATGAGCACATCAGCACGTACATTTAAACGGAGGATGCCCAGATGGGGAAACCCTCTCACCAGCAGTATGAAATACCCATCTGCTGCATATTAATACTCTTCAAGGGATTATTGTTTCATGCTTCCTGGCTGTTATGGTTAGTGTTTGGAGACTGGGATGTAGGAATGCATACCAGTGTGGCTCTGGAGTGAGGATTACATTGAGCCACTGTGGGACAGTGTCAAATTAGGGATGTTCTTTGAAAGCTCTGAGATGGCCCATTCTGAGCAGAAAGAATTTTGATAAGCAGAGTGTCCCCTTACGGTATCAATATGGTCGAATAATATGTTTACAGCACTATTATTAGATCAAGAGAAACAGTTAACTGAAACATGACATGTAACTGTTAAAAAAAATCCACTATCAAGCATCAGCTAGGGACATTGAAAGGAAGAGTTGATGCTTATAAATAAAAAATGATGTAGAAATTAAACAAACAACCCATGGAGACTCTTTCAGGTTTTTTTCTTTCTCCCCATTTCTTATGTTAAATCACATAATAAACGTTCTTTGAGTTGGAGGGGTTTAATCTATCTGCAGAAATTGAATTAGAGACCGATTCAGGGTTTTTTTTCTGTTCCTTTCCTCGATGCCTGTTTTTTATTTTCTTTCCAGGTATTGATTGTGAAAGTGATATCACAGCAGAAGGTGCATTGATATGGTGTTGAGTAACAGAAAACTGCAAAGACTCCTTACAGTATAATCAAAGCTTCTGCCCAAGCCCCACACTCTGATGAAATCCAATCAATAGGGACGATTAAATGACACATACAGAGCCATCAATACTAAATACAGTCCATTTCCTGTACAAGAGCAGTGCAATGTAAAGTGGACAAGATAAAACTTGAATAGGCAGGTTATTTACGATACATGTACAGTATTTAAGCAGTGATGAAGGTTGGAAGCACGTATCATTTGCATATCAATCAAAAAAAAAGCAAATAACTTTTTCAGTGCACATAAAATATAGTTTGGTGGGTTTGCAATGTTTCCAAACAATAACTTTTTAAAAGTTATTTTTTGGACGAGCAAAGTCAGAGGGGAGTTGACTCCAAACTGAAAAACTGTAGATTCTACAATCTATGATTTTAACAAGTCATTTGTTTCTTACAGAGCTTAATGAGGAGTTCAAATAATTTCCTTTTTGCCTGTGCAGTGGAAGATTGGATTTGTAATAATTCATTGCAACTTTAGTCTGTGTTCTGCCTCCAGAGGTGAGGAAGAGACCTCCAGGAGCAGTTGCTTTTCCACCACAAGCAAACATGCAATATTTGGATAGTTCTGTTCACCAGCACACTTAGGCATATCCATGCTGAAAGGCAGCACATGCTGTTCAAGAGACAGAGCAGCAAGTCCACCTGGCATGGTGCAGCGCTACACGCAGGTTTGGCAGCATGAGTCCAAATGTGGGACAGTCACGTTGCCTCTGCGTTGTCCTTGGCAGGACCTCTTAACTCCCAGTTCCAGGCTGGCATACCTTCGGCAGGACCTGAGAGGGCATTTCCAAAGCTGAGGGATGCAGTGGCAGAGCAAACTCTGCTTGATTTGAGTGCACCAGCTTCACAGCTACTGGCAACCACCTTTATTTTTATGATAGGTAAAGTGAAGAACATATTCACCTCCTATGCTCTTCCTGATGTTATCCTTTTTATTATAAAGGTGATCTGAGGAAGGTTAGAATATAAGGGTGATTATAGATATGAAACAAAGAAAGTCTTAGTGAAAGAAAAAACTCACTCAGGTTAGACATTAGGAGGTATTTCTTCACAGAAAGGGTCATTAGGCATTGGAATGGGCTGCCCAGGGAGGTGGTGGAGTCACCATCCCTGGAGGGGTTTAAGAAAAGACTGAACGTGGCACTTAGTGCCGTGGTCTAGGTAACATGGGGGTGTTAGGGCAAAGATTGGACTCGATGACCCCAGAGGTCTCTTCCAACCTCATCGATTCTGTGATTCTCTGTCTTCCAACAAGTCACTCCCACCAAGGGCAGCAGTTGTACCAAAGCAGATGCCAAACACACGTGACATTTGCCATTTGCAGATCTCCCAGTGGCTGTCAGGGTTGCCAGAGGGCCCACAAAGAGAAGGTTTTCATTTGTTGAATTCCCTCATGAGCTTGCCTTCAGATGCACTGTGGTGTTCTCCCTGGGCTTAGGGCGAGTCCACTGCCTGAGTCCATCAGCTGAGAGCAATGTCTTTTGGTAAACTTCCTCTACCTCTCTACTGTGCCGCTCAAAATCCTTTCACCAGTTCTTACAGAGTCCATGTGTTGCAACCACTGCAAATCGTATCTAATAAGTCTGGTTTCCTTCTGGTATTTTTCTTCGTACCATGGCTGCACAACATGCAGGTGGGAAAATGGGAAAATCAGAGAATTACTAGCAAAAGCAACAAATCGATAAAAATATAGAAATAAGTTAAAAATATGGATCTCCAGCAAAACGGGCACTGATATCACACTGCCTTTTGCTCTCAGAAAGTAAGAGAAAGGATGAATGAACTCACAGAAGAGAGAAGGCAGACAAAAGCAGCAGTAGATTGGTACAAAGGTGTTGCCGTGCTACCCCTTAGATCCACATTGCTTTTCACCCATGAATCCTCATCGTATTGATTGGTAAGTATGTCTTCTTTTCTCCCTTTTTAAACATTAATTCATTCTTTTTCAACATTAAACTTTCACAGTACCTTTGAAGCTAATGGATAAAATTCCTTATCACCAAAACTTGCGCTGGTTTTAGAGGAAACCTAGTAGGACTGTTGACAAGTTTAAAGTTAATCGTATATTTATGTCTTTTGCTGTACTGGGCCATAAATGTTTGGTATCTTCAGGATGAAAACCCTTCATCTTAACACAGTTTTCTAGGATTTTTAAAAAAACTCCTCGATAAAAGTTTTATAGAGAAAGTGAGCCTGAAAAATGTTCTTGGAGATGACACTACTCTCTGCCAGGACACTTTCACAAATAGTGTGGGGACAGCAGGTTGTTTGCCAATGAAAAGCTACTTTCTCTTGACAAAAATGAAAATTGATGACAAAGTGATTGGGTATTTCTCAAAATGCTGTCAAATGTAATGACATTGGTTGTGTTCCAATTAGTTTTGTAGGCTTTCAAGATACAGCTCTCTCTCCTTGCCTTATGTGTAAAAACTTTGTGTTGCGAGTCTAGTCCGCTGAAGGACAGCTATAACTGCTACAGCTCCCCAGATTTACTAGGGAATAAGACTACGCTGACGTATCTAGTTTTGACTAAATAAGCAACTTTCACCTTGCAAAACCTGAGCTTTCTTGTCCGGTTTGATGTGGCATTATTTACACATAGTTCAGGCTTGTAGGTCACTTTGCAGGTAAGAGAGTATGGTACAGGTTGTTGACAGGATAATGAAATTCATTTCGTTTGTCCAGTAATTAACGATACTCTTATGAGATGAGACATGTCATGAGCCCTGGGATGTACTCCACCAGGAGCAAAGAGGAGAGGGAAGACGAAAGCTACAGCGACTTCAACATCTGTCCTCTTTACGCTGATGGAGCTGGTAACCAAGATCTCCCTCTCTCCCTCGCTATCTAAAGTACAAACAACGTAAAGCCGGGATTGGATTGAAATGGGATGCTACATAAAAAATGTTTGCTTATAATTATTTCTAGCACCCTTTTGAAGATTAGGGATAAAACATTTCTAATTATTCATCAGGCCGTTGGAACTCCTAGGCCTCTGTAATAGGGATTTAGCAGAACAACAAATAACATACAGGGATCCAGATGAAAGGAGTGAATTTGAAGGGATTATTACCATAAAAAAGCAAATGACTATTTGATGGAGTTACAACAATACAGAGAGTCAGACAGGGATAGAGAAATAATGCTAATTGATAAATACATAGCTGCTTCAGCTTTAATTTGAGCTGTGGAATAGTTGTAAAATGAGTGATACCTGTAATTTCCTTTTAAAAAAGATCACTCTGTTTGAAATGCATACATAAGGAAAAACCCTCAAATGCATCTTTTCTACACCCCTCCTCCCATTTTTCACTTGTCATTGGACATTACTGTCTCAATAAGTAATTCTTTAAAAGGCAGGACCAGAAATTTTTTATGGTCTTGGCTGGCTTACAGCTGCATGAAGATTTTCACCCCAGTTTAGGATGGGAGCCAGTACATCTTCTGCAGGATCCTGTGATCCGCTCATATATGAACCCCACAGGCCATAAGAAGGAAGAGACATTCAAGGAATGAAGACTGGATTTTCTGTTCACTACAATATAGCACAAAATCCCTGTGTTATCTTGATCAGATTCAAAGCATTGCAAAGTAAAAAGCAAAGCAAAGCAAAGCATAGCAAAACAACTAAAAAATGCTGCAAAAAACCCCAAAGTCAGTGAAAGCAGGATTTGTGAATAGTTTGAGGTGCCAGTCCAGCCCTACTCCCTCATTTTTCAGTAAGACAGACAACCTCTAGACTGTTTGTCTTAAATAAAGACCCATAAAAGGCATAAGTGGAACCTAAAGAATAAAACAGCATAAATCTTCCATATTCAATTCTGTTATAAGCAACAGCACCACCACTACACTAGTGATTTCCCACAAAGATAGTTTTTTGAGGATGAAGAAGCTGTCTCGCCTAAAGGAGGGAAGGAAATAAATCTGACTTTGTACATACATGCAAAAACCCCATGGATAGGATACTTACCAGCTACTCTGCAAGCTATGTGCTTCGTTATATCACAAATATCGTTTTAAAGGGCAAAGATATGCAAAGCAGATGTATTGTAACTATCTCTGAATCAGAATTTCAATGTAAGACGTTCTTCAACAGCTCAATACAGTCAGTTAGAAGCTTTCTTCCCCTCCTTAATGAAGGTAAAACGTTAGCATTATAAATTGCAGCTTAGAGAAATTATATTCAGACTTAAAAAAAAAAAAAAAAAGGAGAGAAATCATATGCACTAGATTAGCAGGGGTGGATCGTCTTGTTGAGAGTTGTGCTGCCAAAGCCTATTAAAGTAATTCACGTTTTATACATAGACATTACCATTTCCTCTGAACTATAGCGTCCTTGGAGTATTAGTCCATAGAGACATCCAAAATCCACTTTAGATGGGGCACAAAGGCACAGTTTGAGATTTACCTGTGTGACTTGTCTCGCAGGTGACAAGCATTAAGGAGGAAAATCTACACTTCTGTCAGATAAGCAGGAATTCTTGGTTTCTTAATTCACTTGGAAAGAAAGGATAATTACCTGAACTAAATTTCTGCGCCCATCTCAAACGGACTCTAGGGACAATCCTGCAGATTAATGCTCTAAGAACATAAGATTCAGAAAGAGAACGTAGGGATGTATGAAATAGGATCTCCTTTAACAACGTGGATCAAAAATTGTATCCTGAATCGAGGGGAGGGAGAATCAAAGGGGCAAATCCAGTCCAGCATTAACGCATTTTGCTGCCTCAGCAGAATCAGATTTTGACAATAAAAATGATGATTTTTAAAGGCTGACTTTTTTTTCCCTTGCATTCTGATGGATTTGAGAGATTTCCGTGACTTCAATGCTTCAGGCAAGATCCTCAGGTGATGTAAATCAGGATTGCTTCTCTGAAATATGGACAGACTAATCCCTTCACACCCGCTACATCTTTCTGCTCATCTACAGTCATAATAATCTAGTAATGTTAATTAATTTTTTCTGTGTTTTATGCAATGATGCCTCTGCCCCCTCCCTGCCTCAAATTGTTTTGGTTCCGTTCTTTTTTTTTTATTGTTGTTATTGCTCCGTGTCTACTAAGTAAATCTGTGGCAGGTTACTTTAAAAAATGAAATAAAGCTTGTGTTCGTAGTGACAGTCAGTGACACTACAGCATTATAATCAATTGCTATTTGTAGCAGCAGGACTAGCAGTGGGGGCAGATCAGTGCAAATTACTGTCACCGTGCGCTGTCGTGTAATGCAGCCAGCCTGTATCGCGTAAGACAAATGACATCGTATTCAATGGGAGCAGACAGTACTTAGTCATACCTGTACAATGGTAGAGCAACACACGCCGGCTCCGAATACAAGGGGAAAGTGGTTGTAAACCTACAGAATTGATAGGGAAGAAGAAATAAATTAATCCAGCAATGAGTTGTGCTGCTAAGATCCCAGGCTAAATGCTCCTGCTTTTGCAACGGGCTGAAGAATGGAGGATTACAAGTATCTGGGGATCTGCAAAAAGGTTAGATAGCTTTTTAGTGAACACCAGTGACGTCTCTGTTGTAGTTTAAACGGATGGTTTGTGCAGATGCCTGAAAGCCATGGGGGTCTTCAGTTCAAAACACCTGTTATGATCAATAATAATGCCAAAATGAAATATAATAGCTTTTTTCCCCCTCCTCTTTCTATAGAAACAGGAGTGTTTGTTACTGCTATAGATCACAGCAATGTAATTTTTTGTCGGTGTTTCATTTGAGAAAGGAGATCCAGGCTCTAATCTCAGTGGGGGAGAGAGCTGTTATCTCAGAGCTGTGGTCTGGAAGCAGCAGGTCAACAGGTAATTTTAAAGATGGAGCTACTCAATTCTTTGTGTTCCAGCACCTTTCTCTATATGAATTAAGCAATTTATTTGGAACGCTTCTGACTACGGAGAAATGCAAATGGTGTTTATTGGGGAGAGAAGAACTCGCCGCTGATCGAGACCTCATCCTTTAGAAAATAAAACCTTGGCTGGCAGAGCAATGTATAGTTATGAAATTACATCTGATTACCTGGCTAAAGGATTTCTTATTGATTTGGGGAGGTGCTAGGCAGACCTCACTGCAACGTGTAGTCCTCTGTTTAGCCTTCAAGAAGAGAGGGCAGGAAGAGGAAAGGAAAAAACCACTTCCAGGATCCCCCACCTCTTGATGCACTCCAGCCCAGTAGAAACGCATCTCCTGGAAAAAGGGTGATTCAGCAGCAACGCCAATTCAAACACTGAGCTCACTTCTGGGACTGCTGCAAAAGATGACAATTTATTGCCCATTTTAATGATACAGTTTGCGATATGCATACTTGCCAACTGGGAACTGGAGTGAGATCAATGAATTATTTTACATAGGTCCCTGTATTCTGGGCCAGAATGAAACTGTTGACCTAGAGGTGAAAGTCTCTAATTTTATTTCTAGTCCCTCTGAGTCATGTAGTCACCAGAAATAACACTGACAGCAATAAAACCGGGCAAACAAACAGAACTAAGCAAACATCAAATATTAAGGAAAAAGATTTTGCCAAAGAGGCTCAGCACACGTTTTGTGAGACTGCATAATCTTTGACAGCGAAATCTGGAACATAAAAAGCCCTCTCTCCTGGAGCTCAGTATTCTTCTCTGAAGACAAATGTTTTATAATAAATATTTTTGTGCCTGTGGAGCTTTGTGCAAAGTTGGACGTGATATTTTTGGCAATATCTGAATGTCAGTAGGAATCTGAGAAAGTGTCACATACAGTACTGGAGCTGGCCGTTTGGTGAAAGCCATGAGTTTGAATTTACTTGTCACATATGTGATGAGCTGAGCAGAGCAGATCACGAGAAACAGGAAAATTTCTTGCGTTCAGCTTTTTGCACAAGGAATCTTCCTTTAGTATCTGCTTTAATCCATAAGTTGAAATACAGAAGTCATCTAAAGTTGCAGTATCTCACTTTGCTTTTCTATTGCCAATTCTCCCTGCCTTTCAGAAACAGAGAGGAGACGTCCTTGCGTATTTTTAGATCCAATATTTTTTCTGTTTAGCAAGATCAGAATTATTGCTTCTTATTAGTACTACTATTAATATTATGAATAGTAATAATCAACATAATGGATTTTTCGCTACCCTTTTAGAGGGTAGTTTCCAAAGGAAATTTCTATGTCTATTCCTGGCTAGCAGGCATACTAGTTTGGGAAAAATAATCTTCCACTCAAAGGTAGTTTAGCTTCAAATAAGGACTTTTTGGCTCAGAGATTACTAAGGAAAATTGCTTCATTTTGCAACTGTAATTCCTGTATTTAAATAAATGGGATTTTCCTTCAGAAGGATTTGAACTATGGAATTTTCCTTTGTTGGACAAGAATCAACGGAGTGTTTGCTGCTAATTAAACCAAATAAGTTAGCTGAAAAGAAAAATTACTTAATTTTGGAGGACCTTCATATGAAAATTACAGTTTTGAGTATAAGAAGAGAAGAAAATTTAATCTAATTTGATTTTTTCTTAAATTTCAAGTTTTATGCATCTCTATTCTTTTGAAGACTATTAGGGTATCAGTTTCTGTCAGTATAAGTAAGTCAACTTTATGTGATCTGTATTTAGGATCTGATTCAATTACCATTGAAGGCAATGGGGTTTGGATTAAACCTTTACAGTCAGTGTTTTTTAAGGTCCCAGACAACAAAGATTCAGCTCTATCACACCCTGAGATCAACCACTAATTTCAGAAAACTTAATGCATGCAATGAAATCACTACATTCTGTAGTGACAAAATAGTTTGCAGAAACAGGGCTGAGATGCTGTTAGTGTCTTGATTTGACCTGATTTTACGTTACACGAACATACAACGTGAATGGGAGACACTGACAGTGGATTTCATAGCTTGGGAATTTCATATTACTATTTTTGTAAAACACACAAGAGAAAAATGCATTAACATCAATTGAATGCACTATCTTTTTCTTTACCTTTTCAGTAACTGCATCTTGTTGTGATTGTAATATTGCAGATCACTACAAACACCGAATTCCTAATGTTGCTGTACATTGTATACCCCTAAAACCACATAAATTGATAATTATCTGAAAAAAATAATACTGTTCTGTTTGCGAAAGACTTTGCGTTTACTTTTTTGATTTTCTGCTGTTTGGGGAGTTTTAGTTGAGAGACTGAAGCTGTAAACTTAACAAAAATCAATATACATTTTTCTGCAGTGGATAGGATCTTTTTTACCTGTTCTGCAGAGCCTAACCACCTGGATATACAGCACAATATTATTCCTAACATTATCAAACAAGAAACTATGCATTCTAATTAGCTTAAAAGGGTCAAATGGCAAAAAAAATATTACCTGCGATACAAAAACTCTGGCTATTATAATGATACATTGTGTAATTCAATATATCTGTTTACATATTGACCTTCTGCATTATTAATGGCTTTGAAAAGGGTACTGCTGTCTTGCAACTCCTTAACAGGTGGAAGCCACTGGAAACCTAACATTTATTGGTTTCTATATGCCAGATTACTTTCAAACTAAAAGTCAATGAAAGTATGTTTGCATACTGAATTTAATAGAGAGTACTGATTTTTGTGGGTTGTTTGTTGTGTTGTTTTGGTTTTTTTTGCCTAAAACTTCTTCTTTACTCCTTCCCTCCCTCCCCCCCCCAAAAAAAAAAAAAAAAAAAATACTGCTGTGAAAGAAGGATTTAATTTCCATTAAATGTGTGTCATTTTTTGCTACTTAAAGAAATTCATTTGGATATGAAACATTTGGAAAGCCCTTGTCTATCCTTCTCAACAAGCCTTCAGCTTCAGAAAAATCCTAGTCTGTTTGGCTGAGATCTTTGGTGAACTAAAGTATCTATTAGATACTTCATATTTTCTGATAGTCATTCCTAATTTCAGAGCAGTAATCACAACAAAAATATTGTATTTTCTGTACATTCACCTTTAAACAATACTTTTGTGTTAGATACTATGCTTACATGCAATCCCAAAGCAGAGCATAGGGCCTGCCACACTCAAACACACCAGAAATTCTACAGAGGGAAATTTTTGCATTGGTCTTATTTATCTCGTTTGGCCTTCCACCAACAATTATGTTGTGTTCTGTCAATGAAAGAAAAAATATTCAGACAGCACAAGGTATATCTGGTTGGACATTAACTTGTGTATTTTTTTTTAGTTTCAGAATGCTCTTTCGATTAATTTATACACAAAAAAATTGAAATGTGCTTCACATCTTCCAGTATTTTAAAAAAACATTTATCAATTAAGATGAGTTATATCTGAAGATCTCTTCTTTTTTTTTTCACCCAATTTATCAGTTATGTGATAGAGAGAACTAGAATGACCATAACAACATAATATTTTTTCTGCTGTGGAAAAATCAGTTAAATATAAACCAATATTTTACTAAATATCTTGTGAATACTTCCCCTAAGGGCCAGATCCCGTGTGACTTCCAACATAGCAGAAAGAATTTATGTGCAAATCAACCAGCAAGCATAAAACAACAATAGAAACAAGAGAAGAAAAACCCTAAACAAATAAATAAAAGGAACAAAATTTAAATTATTTTATCTTAAAATTCCAAAAATACTTTAAGAAAGACTGCAATAAAGAGCTATCTATATATCTTTTCCTATGGTCCTTTTACTGAAATTCTTAAAAGGCAAATGTACTACAATTCTATTAGGAGAAACCGTAAAAAATAGCCATGACCGCATTTGTAAGATCACCAAATATTAGCATTTTCCTTTATTCTAATTGTCAATCTATTTACATATATTATGCTATATTTGATGTACAGTGATGTTTAACTGATTTGGCAGTACTGACCTATAATTAGGAAACAGACAAAAGGAGATTTTAATTTCTTTTAAAATATTTGCTCTGATTTTAAAAGTCTGTTTGTAATTAATTTTGTTTCCTTAGGAAGTGAATTTATCTATTATACGTATTGTGGCGTTCTTCCAGCCCAGGCACATTCAAAGTATACTGTGTAAATTTCAAATTTGAGTCAACTTCCAATAATATCACTGTATCACGATACCATTACTATTTCATTACCTACCGTTTACTTCCTACGAACAACACTAGAAGATGCATCAGTGAGACAAGTCAAATTTGTAACTTGTCAGCTGTGGATCTTTTCTTCACCACAGATTTCATCTATTAACTGATCCGGGTCCCAGGTACCGTACGCAGTATGGAGGAGACCTTTGCTGGTGGCACAAGCTTTTCACAGATCTGATCTGTTTCCATCTGTTGAGTCAAGTGGAAATAGGGGACTAGATATTCTGTGATCTGCTACGATATAGGAAAGAAGATCTTTTTCCTTCTTGGGTTGGAGACAGAGAAGGAAAGCTGAGCTTGGATCTGCACAGGGTTTTCCTTCCCTTAGGTTTTCTCATGGGAAGTTCCTCCAGCCTTTTGGCCAAGCAATTCCCAAGTTCACTACAACCACAAATTCATCTGCAAATATTCTCATCGTTCCCAAATGAGGTAGAATTTTCAACTGAGCTGTAAAACATAGGCAAGCTCTTGAACTTCAGCTATTTTTAAAGTCCAGCTAGATTGAGATTCTGACATTTTTGTGCCTTTTTCTTACAATTTTGTCTTGCTAACCAAATCCAAGAATTCAACATGATAAAATGTATTCATCTGTTCTCCTCCTCTAAAATCTAGTGAAATGCTGACAAAGTCAGAAGAAAACCTAGTCTGATGGCCTTTCAAGTTCAAGAGCTCTAGATAAACACATAAACTTCTGACTGTTTCTGCGAAATAAATCTGAACTCTGATCTTACTTAAGGTTTCACAGACATGTTATGTTTTGGTTGTGTTTTTTTTGTTTCTTTATTTGTTTGTTCGTTTTTTCCCCGAAAGAGCTAAATCGCAACATCGTAGTTCTAGTTTGACTGAGACATGGGTTATGAGTTGCAGATTACACAGCATTGGAATCAACACAGCACTTGCATGCGTTTCCAAGAGGCATGACGGAAAACATGTAACAGAATTTGACTTGATAAAAATATATTCACTTGTGTTAAAATGATGGTTCCCATTTTCTTGTAGTGCTGTGTGTTCCAACACAATGGTTAAGGGTGAATTATTGCTGCTGAGAGAAGCACTATCTTTCTGGTGACTCAGTGAAGTCTCTGGCCTGGACTTCAACAGAGAATTTCTGTTATCGGGTTAGGAACAACTTTTTGTTTCACTCCAAATATGCTGACTGGACTGAAACTCTTTGAACAATGCATGTAAATATACCCAAATATAGATGCCACATTATATCCAAAATGAACTGTTCATTTGTGAAACTGTGATTTAGCAAGAATCCTGATGTCGCGGGTGAAGGCAGTGGGCTGGGAGTCAGGAGGTCTGGGTTGATTTCCCGGCTTTGCCAGTTTCTGTGTCACGGTAGGCAAGGGTTCTCAAAGTTCCCAGAACAACTTGCCTTTTCAGCTCGGATGAAAATTTTCCCTCAAATCTTATTGGCACTTTTAGTGTCATCTATAATATTGCACTGCTTTACAAGTACTGATGCTTCATTTCTGGCATCCCTTTTGTGCATATGTGCATGTGTGCGGTGTCTAAAGCAACTAGATTTTCACCTTTGCCTGCAACCTCAGAAGCAAAATATAGTCATCAGCATCAAGAGGTAGGAAAGGTGAGCAGGATCACCTGCTAGACATGGCTGCAGTCCTAATTTAGTGAACCTACATGACTTTACCAGTTGAGGTTATGGCCTTGATACTAAGGATCAGATATGGTGGCTTTTATTCAAAACAACAGACGGTGAAAGCAAAATATTCTGCCTCCTCCTTTACGAATCCATGCAGTTAGGATGTCTTTCCTGCGCTCAGGAGATACAGGAGGTGGGAGAGAGGGAGAACAGAGATGTTTGACGACTCGCGGGATCATGGCTGGCAAGAGCAGGGGCAGAAGCCAGTGTTTCTTTCTCCTAATGCCCAGAGACAGGAATAGGAGGGGACAGCAGAAGAATATTCTGTACCCTTATAAACAGGAGTAATAACAACTGACATTTAAATCACTCCCCTGGCAATAAGCGAATGGTGAAATACTTGGGGGTCAAATTCTGCCAGAGGTATCCAGTACCAGTAAGGTGGTGCTCAGCAGGAGTGTCTTTTTCAGCATCTCTGTGCTAGAGAGATGCCGCTCCTAAGTGCCTTTCCCAACGTCCCTTGAGGATAACCGACTACCTCGGCACTTTGCAGTGCCTTCAGCAACGGCCGCTCGAGCATTGCACCTCTCCTCGCCGTCTCTCTCTGTGCCCCAGGAGGTTGTCGCTGCAAAAGCCATAATTTAGCCTTTAATATTTTGATACTTAATGTGACGGATTTCCCTTTTAGTGCACATTGATTTGCTCTGATCGAGGCATGAAGCTGTGCAGGTTTCCTGCATTTTAGATGATTTTAGTATAAGACATGCAAATCCCACAGTGCATCCCCCTGTTTCTTTGGCATTATGTCTGCAGAACAGTGTCACGAACGATGACACCTCTTCACAGAAAAACAGAGAAATATCTTTTGCAGGATGTGAGATTTCTAACGAAAGCTTTCCCATGACATGAGCTGTTGAACTGTCTCCATAGAGTTCTGATTTAATTTGAACTATTCTTGCCACTCCATCATAAACACCACCATCCCAAATGCTAGGCAATAATTAAATTTCACTGGGAAATAATAATTAATAAAGGCACAAGTGAGTTGCCTCTTCATTTAAAAAATATTTCTTTGCCATTTATGTTTGGTTCGTCCGAATAGCCCATGAGTTGTAAGGATTAACAAATTATATTGAAGTCTCCCACTTCAGAGGTATTATCAGTGAAAGGACTCTCATGCAGTTTCACAATTGTGTATTTTTAAAATGCATTATGAAAATGTTATCTTCCTATCTAAAATATTCTCTTTGAACTAGATAGCTTTCAAATTTGTTAATATGATGGTGCTATTTTGAAGTAGAACTCAAGCCAGCCTCTGTCTCAAACCTATAGATTGAACATATTTTTTAAAAAAAAGATTGAGGAAATAATAATAGGCAAAAACGGATGAAGAAGAAGATTTAGCTTCAACATGAAGAAACATATTAATGTATTTTTAAAATCTGTGTGGTTGGATTTATACTGGACCTTCTTATGGTAGGATAAAAATATGATCTTATTTTTCAAAATATATTCTGATAGCTAAAATACATTTAAGTTGCCCTTTGTCCTTCTCTCTTGCAGGAGCTCTGTGTTTGCCCACAGAATATGGGCTATACACATGCATATTTATTCAAATTTCTTTTTCTTTTAGACATTCCTGCAGCTTTTTTGTTGGCCAACTGTAAACTGATCACTTACAATTGTACTTGAGTGTTTAGTGACCAGAAAATGTACAAATGCTGCTGCTGCCAGAGTAACTGAAAGTGCACAAGCAGATTGAGGGAAATACTACAGGCAAAAATTAGCCATCATTAGTTACCCCTGCTAATATTGCAGAAAATTGAAATGCTTGCCTCACTGAGAATTGAAGAGCATTTCTGAAGTTTATCCAGAAGAAAATATCTGACTTTTAAATACAAATAAGATATAAAGTGTTGCGATGCATTGTTGTGCTGCACGTTAGCAGTTTGTAGGAAAATCTGCTAAAGCCCCTTCATGGGAATCAATCCCAGATAAATGCAGTCCCGTTAATTATAATTTTAACAGCTTCAAATGCCATTTTAGGAGCAGGGAGGGGGAGAAGAGAAGGAGCAAGCAGGGTCTCTGCTTACAATGATAAACATAAGACCATAAATGTCAGACAAAGGCCAAGAACATTGCAGAGGACAGATTGCCGGAGACCCAGCCTAAACGTAGAGAATGTTTGTTGGGTTTTGTGTTGTTTTTTTTTTTTTTTTTTTTCCCTGAAAACACTGTAGTGAGTGTAAAATGCAATAATATTTGTATGAAATACCTTTGCCCTCATAAAAGAACCTAAGCTCCACCACTCTTTATTGTTAGGTTATGATCTGTATTTCATGTTTCAAACTCTCTTATCTTGGAAAACACAAATTTTCATGCAAGAAGATGCAGAGCAGCAGGTAATTCTATGTACATTTTGCTAAATTTAAAAAGATGCCCTTCTGAAGGTGTCCTAATCTCTTTTATCACTTCTTAGCTTTTCGAGCTCTCCTTTGCATATCTTCACTGACTTCATTCTAAACCTTATTCCTAAAGCAATTTTTCCCTGATTTATCTCAGGGAAAAAAATAATACAGCACCTTTTTGGTGCTGTAGGACCCTGGACATGCTAAGGTAACCTTCCGCTGATATTTTGGATATTTGTTTTCACAGATGACCTTACTGCCGATATCTCTGTCAAGCGCGTTTCGGCAGCACCTGTTACAAGCGCTACGGGCTTCCATGCACATGTGGCACCATATTGGAATGATGCAGTTCATTTGACATAATGCAAGTAGGTAGAGTACATGTTGCCCAACATATTTAAATGGCATTATAGTTTGATCAAGGAAAGCTTTTGAAATATTTTGTACAATGTCGAGGTTTAAGCACGATAATATATAAATTGCAAAGGTTCATTTTGGATCCTCATTACCAAAACCAACCAACCAAGGAGATAACATAGAAAAACATGCCATTGCCCTTTCTTTTCTTTTTTTTTTTTTTAAAGATAATGCCATTATACACAAGGAAAGATTAATAATTAACCACAGCGAAGACACCTTTTTTACAGTCATATGAAATATAAAATACACAGCAATTCTAATATTTCTGAAGCTGTTATACTCCTTGTGAAAAATTAAAATGCATAGAACTAAGTACCTCCCCAAATGCCAGGCTTTCAAAACAGGTACAAAAATTGCTAAAATAATTTCCTGAACAAACAAAAAGCTCAACCTGAATATCAAAGCTCATGCATCTTACATGTTCTCTTGTCTCTTCTTATTTATATTAGGATTTCAGCACCTGATCATACAACCAGTGGATTTTTTGTGTCTCTCTCACATTACAAAGATTTCTATTATTTGTTGTAACACTAGCAGAGATGTCTGATTATTATTTCTATTAAACTTTGATTTGGAAGTGCAGGAAAAAGAAATATTAAATGAGAAAAATCACTTTAATCTTGCCTCCAGAGGTAATTAGAGTGTCCAATTTGGTAACCTTTTGTAAACACACAATACCTACGTTTATTGAGCCAAACAAACAGACGACGTTGCACAAATCATGTGGAATTATTTGTATATAAACCTAAAGCATCAGGTAAATTGGATCCAAGGACAAGTTAGGGAAGCACAAAAAACCAACCAACCAACCAACCAACACCACCTCATGCTAAAATAAAGCAGCAAAGTTAACAGTCAAACATAGTGCTCAGACACTGTTTACCCCTGTAAACTCTGTTTCTTGTACACTCTTAAACCTGCACAGCTATCACAATACAGTTACTTCAAGGAGGGAAACACTGCAATTTTGTATTTAATATTTATACCTGGAAACCACTGAGTAACAACTATGAGATTTTCAGAAAACACTATATTGTGAAAAAACCATTTTTATAGTAATTTCATCCCAGGGTGTCTTTACAAAACTAGCAACACGATGAGCAGAACTAATCCTGGCTTGCTATTGCTTCAGACTCACCTCTGTGGCCACTCGGACTCTGCTCTACATCTTTATATTTGGTTTGTCTCTGACCTGAAATAACAAAGCTGTGAACTCTTAACTGGAGGGGGAAACCTCAGGCATTCAACTTTTAATCTTCTAGCGTGGCAGTTCTTATTCTGTCAATAATAAACACATTTGTTAGCTATGCCTTGTACAGTCTTGTATATGCATCTATCCATTCCTAAAAGATACATTGGTACTGGGATATTAATGGCTGTTAGTTGACATAAGCTCAGTATTGTTATTAAAGAAGGGGAAAAAAAAAGAAAGAAAGAAAAAATAAAGACCAGACCCCACATATATAGAGATGAGAGTCAAAGATATATTCACCAGTTGAAGGAGGAGAAAGCAAAGAAGTGCAGAGTGGGTGGCACTCTTTCTGGTGTGGTTATATTATTGTGGTATTATATCTAGTTATATCATCACTTTCGCACTACCCAGGAGCGGGACAGATGGGAAAGCGTGGTGGGAGTGCACCAGGAATAATGTTGGCAGGCACTGCTGGTACGAGGTGAGGAAAGAGGACCCAGTTCCTTGCAGGTGAGCAGAACAGTAAATCACTGAAGGGATGGAAAGCAGTGCCTTCAATCACCTTTTCCCAAGGATTTCCATGGTGGCCGTGTGGTTTCCCCTCCAACACCACCCGGTCGCTGAGCCTCTCCATGGCCGCTCACTGAGGACGTACTCTGCAAGGTTAATTTTTTCATGCTTTCTCTGTATGTTTTTTAATCTCCAGTGTGATTCCCCTGGGGGTAGAGCGTAGGAACTGATAGGTTGGGGTTTTTTTCAGCTCTCTACAGGGTTGGATTCATCTCCCACATCCCAGAAGCAGCTGAAATGAAGGGGTTGAGCCTAAAAAACACTTTCTCAATCTATTCCTTTGGAAAAGGTCTTTGCTGCAATGGCTTGGGAAACTAAGCCTATGTTTTATAGAAAAAATATAGGGAGAAAAATGGCCCAAGGCCCTTGAATCTACATTAACAGTCTTATTGAAGCCAACTGGCTGAAGGATGTCAAGTCAAATTGTGTTATTTTCTACAGGCCCTACTTCAGCCAGCCTTTTTTGAAGATATACTTTCCACTTTTCAAATCAAGCAACAACTAGACTAAATCAGCTTAATCTCCCAGATCCACACAGTTTTGGTCTAAATTACAGCTAAAACCGAGCTGATAGGTGTTAAGGATGTTTCGTAATATTAATACGTGGCGCTAGACTCTACAGCTTCACAGGAAAGTTACTGTAATTGGGATTTTTATCCCCTGGAAGTCAGAAAAAATTATTGACAGTTTCTGGGTCCTAAATGCATCACCGTTTCAAGTAAAATAACAAGCTTTGCCTCGGGCTGCAGTTCATGCTATGTGATCACTTGATACTTTGTCTATGTGGCTTCCCATGGCAAGAGAGAAAGGGAGAGAGACAGAGAGGAGCCTCCGTCGAAAGAGGAGGGAGTCAACAGATCACTTCACAAGCAATTATTATTTTTATTATATTATTTCAACATCATGATAATTAATGACTGAACTTCCAAACATGTTTGTGTGAATTCAGTGTACTGATAAGAATGGCTGCATAGTGGGTGATTTATATTTGTTTCTGATTTTTTGCCTGGGTGCTTAGCAGCAGATTGCCGTTCTGTAACTGCATTACTGTGGGGTAACTGGAAATGTTTTACAGGCAAGTTCTGCCATTTAGCATACAACTGTAATATGGTTCTATTATCCATTTTCAATCAATATTTAACCTTTTCAATAAACAACTTAAGTGTACTAAGCCAGAAGGAGGAAAGCTAATTGCCACATGATATATTTGGTTTCCAGGTATACTCAGCTGGCTAAAGTAAAGTTAATTAGGTTATAGGTAGCACAGCAGCATTTAGAAAAATATATCTTCTGCCTCATAAACCTTTTGTTCAGTCAATAGCATCAACAAATACTTGCGGATGATGCCTGTAACATGATGACCACTACTTGAAAACCCGGACTGTGCCTTTTGCCCTTGCAAATGGCGTATGTTACCAAATGGCATTATGGTAAATGATGGAAGTGGGTGAGTGGACACCACAGATCTCCACATCCAGCTTTGTGTTTATGCTCAGGATTACATTTGCGAGTTCAGCTGTAGGAAAGCCAAGTCCTTGGAAGAGGGTGACTCTATAATGTGTAGCAGAAGCAAATTTTTTTTTTTTTTTTTTAGTAGAAGATAGAAAACAAGAAATTAAGAGGCTTTATTGTTAAACTATAAAAAGCTCATTGTTTATGGTAACTTCACTGAAGCAGTATAAGCTTGAAAATACTGTTGTTTGTAATTAAAGGATGCTATTGTCCACTGTTCATATATGATTTCAGTTCCATTGCACCCTTCAGAAACCTTTTTGCTTTGCTATTGCTGTGCACAAACCAACAAATAACTTATGTGCAGCCTCTCTTCAAAAGTCCTTGTTTCACTGGTAATCATAGCTGTCTTTTAGATAGCTGTAAGCAGCTACTTTTAGAGGAGAAAAATAACATAGAGAACTCACAATGTCAGTGCTAATGAAGAAAAAATGGAAAAAAAAAACCCCAACACTTAAAACCAAAAGAAAGTCTGCTTAGAAATTGTTTCCATAGAGCTATTTTCTTAGCATTTCATGCTGTAGGTATGCATTTTGTATTTGTTTGTCTGATATGTTTCTCACTTACTACGACATGAATTACAGATGATTTTCCAATTGTTTTTGAAAAACCTACCGCTAGTAAACACAGGAAAAAATATCATTCTAGGGCTCAGTTATAAAATCTTGATGTGAACACCTATCTTTACTCAGGCAAGCAGTCTTGTTCAGCAAAAAACTAATGATTACCACCCATTTAACTGGCAGGAGTCTTGCTTGTTTGCCATAGAGAATACTGTATCATAGGGATTCCAGTGAAGTCAAATGGCAAGCCATGCAATGATTTCAATGAGACCAAAACTAGGCCCTGAATGATCAACACTGATCTTTATTATTCGAGGGTAATAATGTACCACTCTAGTTTACCAAAAGTAGCTGCTCTGAATATGCTATAGTTTCAAGAAGACTGAACGAATGCATCTGTCTTCATGAATGGTGATTAAAAAAAAATGCAAATCTTCTTACATCTTTTCTTCCTGACATTAGGTCATTGCTTTATGGCCTTCTTTTCATTTGCACATCCATAGTAATTTCTATTTTAGGACACTATTGAAAATATGAGATTCACTGGATCCAAATAGACATTCTTATAATAAGCAGATTGTACTGAGCTACAAAAGCTGCAGTATAATAAAACAAATTGTATGAATGTGAGAAGAATGTGTAAGAAGTTTCATCATAAAAAAATGACCAATAACATTAAGATGTTTTGTATGAGGAAAACACTCCAAGCACTGTTCTTTGTTACTGTATAAAAAGCCTTTTTGCAATGGCCGTTCCTTGACACAGAGTCTTTATATGTGAAATAATTTATTGCTATACCTGTAACTGAAATAATGACTAAATCATTTTAAAAAAAGTCTCATAGCTCCAACAGAGTAAATCTTCTACAACTTGCTGCAGTGCTAATCGTAAGCATGTTATACAGTAAGTTTGCCTGAAGCTAAGTTAAGCAGGCAGATTAGGACTGTAATATAGTATCAGAGCTCATAAATCAAGTGTGCTTGCAGATTTTCTTTCACTTACTGCTCCTTCTTACAGTTCAGACAAGTCATAATTACACATCAGTAGGCATTGTGAACAGAGGAATGAGCTACAACATAACGCACAATAAACCCTGTCATATAAAAGCAAACTGGATAAAATAACAGAAGCAATACTCCATTTTACAACATCACACTAAAGAATTACACCATGCCATTGTGTAATATTCTGATCAATCAAGAGCCCATCCACAATTGACAGTCCCAGTAGGCTAAAATTTACTATTCAAAGATATTTTCCATTTGTATTTATTATTATGATGATTATGATTATTATTATTATAATATACGGTGAATGAGAACTTAAAAAAGCCAGAGGTTCAAAATAAAAAGTGTTCAGTGCAAAATACAATTAAAGATATTTTCTTAAAGCTTTACTACGCATGCAATCTTTTCACAAATAACAATGGAGAAGAGGTAAATGATTGTTCATTCATATTTTATTAGCATTATGACACGGAGCACAGGTACTGTATGCTATCTCTTTTAAACCAAAGCCATGCTGACTGATGTCACTTAGTTATTTCAAGGCTTAGAATGAGATCAAAGGTGCTATGGCTTTAGCGTATGACATTAGCGGAACACTGAAAATGGGATTTGATGAAATGAGAAAATATTGGTTATTTTAATTCTAATCAAATAATTTCAAAAGAGTCAGTAGACAGCAGGTAAATAGCAAGCACTGCACAGAGGCACAAGGGTTTATGGAGTTCCTGCTTTCTCCCCTAGAAAATTATGCTACATTTCCACTTTTTGTACAAAGAGAGCAGATAGCTGCCCCTAATTTCACTCATGCAACTGTAAGGTTCTTTTGTTGCTGGATCACTTGTATTGCAACCCCATGGTTTGTCCTTTGCTATATTTCATCTTCTGATAATTTAGCCACATGTGATTATAATCAAGTCCCCATGTTTGTGTCTTGATAAAAGAGTGTCGTAGCTTTGTGCATGTGGATATACATGGAGAGAAAGAGGACAATGTTACTTCCAGAAAGGCAAGCTCTTGGAAGATTGGTCTTTTGGCCAAAGATTCAGTTTGGGTGGTTCAGATAAGAAAAATTCACCCCTGGTAATTACCTATCACCAGCCTTGATAGCATAATATCCACAGAATCTGATTTTTTTTTTTTTTTCCAGATTAGGTTGATTTTTACTAGCATGTACCCATTAAGCTTTATTGCAATGTTATTTTCTCTTCATGTTGGGCTTTATGATCCTAAATCATCTAAGTGTTTATAAAATGCCCATCCATGTATGTTTTTTAATCGTCTCTTCTGCACCAAATGCTCTAGGCACAGGCAGTATGGCATCTGGAAAAAGGCAGCGCTGTGGTCTTTCTCTGGTTTACTGTAGATTATATCTCACCTGCTTCAGGAAAAAAAAGAAAAGGCAGGGGCAAAAAAACCCCAAATGACACAGTAAATTGAAACTGCAAGATGCATCAAATCTGGTGTCTCAGCCAGATGGAACTTCCCATCTCAACTTGTCCTGATCTTTGCTGAGATGGGACCCACTGCAGAAAGTTGCATGTTTTTAAGACTTGTCTTGTAGGGACCAAGATCTCAGACTTTGAGTTAAGCATGGTCAAAGGCGGGGGGATAGACGGACTAGAAATTGCAGTGTCATGCAGGATACAGTATCCATATTCACCAGCACTTGTAATACGATAAAAACTGAAATGTTAAAAACTGTTACTGTTTTACCCCTTCTGTATGCATCGTTTTGACTTTATGCTGGGTTTTGCTATTTTTCACAGATGCCAGTGTTTTTGCAATGCTGGTCTTGAAGTCTGGCTCTCTCGACTTGTCTAATATCTCTTCCTGTGATATTTTGGAATCCCCTTTACGTCTCCAGCATCAAAGAATTAACTTAACATAATCTTGAGCTCTTCCTACTGCTTTCTTGGTCATTGCCAATGGCATGACCATGTGTTGATTAGGTTTTCCATGACCCCACTACTGCGTCCCCAACAGGCCCTTGCTGGAGCTTGTTGCCTCTCCAAAATTGCAAAATTGGGAAATCCAAGGCAGTTACAAGGTTTTACACGATTTCACCTTTTCCATCTCTCCACATTAAAATATGTTGCTTATGTTTTACATGTTTTTGTGGAGCAGAGTGCTTTCCAAGGCTCGGCAATGTGAGTTTCTGGTTTGCCGTCTTCACCTGGCAAATCCATCCCATCTGCGCTTAATGGAAACTGCCTGAGACACCCAGTGCATCAAAAGGAGTTACTCATAGAAAGCAGGGTACCTTTCCTATAGCTAGCAGGTAATATTTGCAGATAGAAACAGAAAATAATAACAGCATTTTAAAATATCTTCATTTTCCATCAGCTGTGCATGCCCAGTGACTAACAGTCTCCTTGGGACTGCACAGTCCAGCAACTGTGCAGGAAAACTTCAGCATCCCCTTCTGGCTCCCGGTTGCTTAAGTGTGGTCTTCCCCAGGATCCACCTCCCTGGGAAAGTCTGGATTTTTTTGAGAGGAGAAAGGGTAAACATTTTAACTAAATTTCAAGAGTCCAGTGAGGAAATACAGGCTCCATCAATGAACTTAGTATGCATATTCATTTTCCTTTCAGAAATGCAAGAGAGTATTTAGTTAATTTATAGAAAAGAAATTTCTAGACACAGTGACCTTCTGTGTCACAGAATCCCAGACTGGTTGGGGTTGGAAATGACCTCTGAAGATCATCCAGTCCAACTCTCCTGCCAAAGCAGGGTCACCTACAGCAAGTTATACAGGATCACGTCCAGGTGGGTTTTGAATATCTCCAGAGGAGGAGATTCCACAGCCTCTCTGGGCAGCCTGTTCCAGTGCTCTGCCACCCTCAAAGTACAGAAGTTCTTCCTCCTGTACAGATGGAACTTCCTGAGTTTCAGCTTGTGACCGTTACCCCTTAACCTGTCACTGGGCACCACTGGAAAGAATCTGGCCCCATCCTCTTAGCGCTCACCCTTAAGGTATTTATAAGTATTGATAAGATGGTGGTGGTGTCCTCACCATCCTTCTAAGACTGGCCTTGCTCTGCATGTTATCCAAGCAGTGCTTTTATCTTGTAACCTTCTTGGTTGTTTTGTCTCTGGAAGTGTAACTGTAATGCTTTTATTACAGACCGTTTCTCTGAAAACCATCTCTGCCGCTGCTCCCTTGCTGAATGTCCATCTGAAGCTTTTGGGCAGAGGGCTCCTGTAGGACAGTGTCCAACACTGGTGGCAAGTCCACCTTCTGCATTACAGGCATTTGTGTGTTATAGTCTTTAACTGCTCTGTCAAAGCTTCCCACGTATGTCCCTCCATCAGTTATCAAATTTGTGACCGACGGTGAATTAATGGTCTCACACAGCGAGAAGGCTGAAGAGCAATGTGATATTCATAAGCTGAAGGAGAAGTCGTAGATTCATAAGCAAACTGCCTCTAACCATCAGGCTGTTTTCCTTCTAATATCTTCCCAATTTGTAAGACATAGGTAGAACATCCTATTCAATCAACATTATTAAACACTATTCATTATTTTTGTAATTATCTGGGAAACAAAAGGCAGGTTTAAAGCTGTATATGCAGCAAGTCATTCCAGCAAGTGGGGCAGGAGCAGAATTCCCACCATTCTTACACACATCTGATCTTTCCATAAAATAAGTACCTATTGGGACCTCAGCTAGTTATGACCTCTGTATAGGGATAGACTCCAGTTGCTGAGGTTTTTATTTTCCTCTCTTTTTAGGGAAAAGTGGCAGCCTACCTGTTATAACCCTCCTTTTGTGTCGACATTCGCATTTTCCGTGGATGTTTTCTGTCTATATCTCTGACATCAATTCCAGCATGGCTTGAGACAACACCAAGGGGTGGAGGTTTTACCTGAGCGTGGGGACTCTGATTCACTTTTTCACTTCCTATACTTTTTATTTCTGAGTCAGTATTAGGATCTGAAAGGTGGTGGGCTGAAAAAAACAAACCCAACATTGACGACTTGCATAAAGTTCTGCAAAATTAAATTGAGAGACAAAATTGCCTTACAGCTAGCCACCGTAGTAGATGATAATTTGAGTCAGCGTTTCATTCCTGGAGTAAGTTAGTGAATTTTCTGTGCTGACTAAATTGATATTTCCTGATGAAGGCAGAAGTACAAGATTTGAAAAGTCTAAAAGCAGAAAGCAAATAATTTAGTGTTTAATACTTCTGCTTTACAGTAAGACAAAAAGAGGGCATCCACAGTATGGCAAAGCACAGGTATAAACTGTATGTGAGGTGCTAACTTGGTCAAGCATTATGATCTTATCTATATGAACTTTAATATAATTTTAATGGCAGATGCTACAGTTAGACAAAGTACAATGTGTTTTATCTAGGGCGGGAGGTCACACAACCATCTATTTATGTGTATTTCCCAATGGATAGGGTCTGGTCGAGTTTTATGATGAAGACAAATATATTAGCATGCCCATGAATCAATATTGTTTAAATAGTGTACCAGAAGGTTCACTGTCAATCACCAGTTTCTGAAAGTTGTTCATCCCAACTGTTAGGTGAATACTGAATATATTCACAGAAGTTTGGATCTGTTCATGAATAATTTATAAAAAAAAGCAACCGATCAATTTGCAATTAATAATGATTCAGCTTCTCCCACCCATGCTTACACAAAATAACACCATTACGGGGCTTACCCCTCTACTGAATAAACTCCTTAAAGGGGACAGAAGCAGAGTCTGGTCCTATCTCTGCAATGAATAATTGATTCATCTTTTCTAAGCAATGCTATGTGGACATTTCAAAAAGCTTTAGCTGAGCTATGCAAAAACAAGCCAAAAAAAAGCCCAAACCTGTTGAAATGACTTCATGAGGTAACAAATAACTCATTTCTCTTACCACAGTATTTTAGGAAATCAGATACTTTCCCTTTTTACACAAAACTGTTCAAATCCTATTTTTCCTCTTTTCCTCTGGTCTTCTGCAGCACAAAGAACTTCATCCCTAACAACATCCTGACCAACATTTCTTCTTGAAATTCAAGGAAATTAAATCAGCTAATTTCATCAAGTTCTTTTGCTCAGGTTCCAAGCTAACGCTTTCATGCTCAGCTTTTCTAAAGTAAAAAAGCCACTTAAAACCTGAAATCAGTAATACCGCATAGTAATCACATTTGGAAAGAGAAAACAATGAATTGCATGAATCCGGGTATTCTGCTTGTTTGTTTACCTTTGAAGGAAGAGGACTGGTAAAATTAAATCAAACTAGGTGGGAATTTCAGAATTTAGAGAACAACCTGATAAATTACAGTTTTACTCACCAGTGAAGATTAGTTCTTAACTAAGGTGAAAAGAAAGATAAGATGTTAAAAATCTTATTCTGTCACTGTGTAAGATAATAGCATTGTGAGTCTTATTCAAATAAAATAACAATACTTGAAAACTGCATGAAAATATTACCATTCCAATAGCATTTGCAGAATGTTCCAAATTTATTTTTCTTAAGCAAAAATGATAATTTTATATTTTTTACACATTCAGCTTCACTGAATTTCAAGAGAAAGCAAATTTTCTTAGGTAAAAATAATAACAAGAGAAGCCAGATGATCTCTAACTTCAGTGCTTTTAAAGAATGCATAATGAGGTCTATTGTTTTCTTCCAGACACCTAACTCATTTGGGCTCTTTTCTTTTCTTTTTTTTTTTTTTCTTCCAACTTACATAGAGAACAGCGCTGGTAGACCAGACCTTTTCTTTCTGTAAGGCAACATGATTCCCTCGTAGTCAGTACATACAAGCCTACTAGCCAACTTGCAAAAAATTAAACCCAAAATGAGATAAGTCTAAGCCAGCAAATCCATAAACAGTAAAACGGAATTGAGAAATTCTCCACCTGTGTAGGTTTTGATTACATAAAACAGGTCAGATGCCAACCTTGTCAGTAACATTACCCCTTTCCATCCCATTTCTGGATTTGCAGGCACAATTATGAGCCCTTTTTCCTCTTCAAAAGATGGATTCAGACCGCACACGTTTGACTGGGCTGAGCTGAACACCTAGTTGCAGCTAAGATTAATGGGACGGATATCGTCCCTCATTCCCCCAGATGATGTCTCTATGAAATATTGTCACCTGGAAGGACGTAATACACTGCTTTGTACTGAGATATGTTCTGGTCTGAGCAGAGATCCATCATACCGCGATTCCTACTGAATGAAAGTTGGCATTTTCAATGTTTTCCACCAGGTCTCTTCAAATGAGGGTTGCCAGATCACCCCAACAGAGTTGAATTTCACTAGGTAACGAGGATTCACCAGTCTCTCGATCGCGTTTCTGCATTGCAATATCCTAAGTATTCCATCTATTATCATAGCAGAATGGCACCTATTGCCACAACAGGTGGTTCTCTGGGGTGACATTTACTCAAACTACAGCAGAAATCATTAGCACACTGAAACTAAGCTTTCAGAAGTGAGGAACAATGCATAGTTTCAGTAACGAAATACACTAACACAGGATCTCCTAATTCATCTGGAGCCAGAAGTCTGTATCATGTTTTTCTGCACGCCTATTTTTCATCAAACAACATACAATCTTTACTTGACTATACTGTATATCTTCTCTGCCTAGTGGGAACCCTAATTTGCTTTAAATTGCCAAAGTGCTCATTATGGAATGCTTAGTAGCTGGAGTTTGTACATAATATTTGAAAATCAGCCTTAATTTTTCTGCCTGAGATGAACACTTGGATTTCAGAGTAAACATAATCAGAGATTTACACAAACTCAGTGAACCCTGTTTATTATATTTGCCTGGAATAGCTACAAAAGAGGTCAGAGGTCCAATGTCTTCCTGCAGAGACAGATCATGTTCTAACTGGTACTGAGGAGGAAAAAAACAGTAGGTGATGCTTTAATGAATGGCTTATCATGTGGAACACACCATGTGATAATAGCAGTGCTGGTAAGGAAAGAAGGAAGTAAAAAACATAAAGGCTTTTGCTAGGTATACATTGCTTGAAAGCTTACATTTCAACAGTAGCAGATGAAGAGGGTTTATTAAGAATATGTAGTAAAATCTGCAGCCAGTTGAAAGGAGCTTTGAACTTTTTGTTTAAACATTGTTTTGGAATTGCCTGTGAGGTGGCATTGCCCTTACTAAATAGAAACATGTATCAGAGTATTTGGATTTTGTTTGTCAATTTTTGTTATCATTTTTACTGAAGTGATCTTGTCTAAGAACTCAGTTCAGGGAAAAAAAGAAAAAAAAAAAAAAAAAAAAAAAGAGAGTCACAGACAGATTATTCCAAACACTAAAGGGATAGTCAATAAAATAAGTTACAATTTGATTTTTGTTTACAAAAGGTTGTCAACTGGGAGTTGTGAAAATGCTTGTTCTTTGAGACTAAACATTATGGAGATAGAATGGTCCAGCTCTTCCAAATAAAGCATTTCATTACATGGCACGGGCCAGATCCACATCTTAAAATGAGGCTATGTAAAGTACTTATTTCTGAATTACTGTTCTTTTTCTTATCTTTTGAGAAAGAAGAAACAAGCTCAACATTGAAACAAAAGCGTGCCTATCCCCAGTTGTAGCTCTGTATTTATTATTTTTAAGCAACTGTTTTGAGCTCCTTTTTGGTTTTGTTTTTGTTTTAAACAGGAGTCACAAAGTGTTTTTTCCACCACTTATCCAGAAAACAGTGCCTTGAAAAACAGCTTGCCAGCATGAAAAATACCAAGATGTGCTAGCACTAATTACCGATACTTTTGATAAGTCTGGCCCTGGGATCTCACTGTAAAGAAGACGTCAAGACATTCGATCCCTTGAAAGCCCCAGTCACTAGTAGGATGTTCAAAAATATTGAGATAGAATGGACTTCTAACCCTCCTCGAAACCAGGGGAAATTAGGTCTCTAAGTGGATATAGGCTTGGATTTATTAGAGGGAAAAACCAAAGTGCATCAAATTTAGCATTCATTTTGAGAGGTTAATCCTTGAGAAACAAGAACATTCAAATCTAAATTTCCCATGGCCAACTGAGACCTGGTCGCTTGGGCTTAGGCTGAAGTGTCAGTCCTTATGATCTTGCCTTGCAGGATCATGAGTAATAAGAACTAAATGCTTGAGCTAATAGAATAATTAATTCTCATTTATGTAGGATAAGTATCACGCAGTTAAAACCTGTGGCTGAAGTCTGAACAGTGTGGAAAGAGATTCTCCATGGGGAGCAGGGGGAGACTGGGATGGGTAGTGCATCTCTGCACTGCATGCAGCAAACGTATTTTCTTTTGCGTACAGGTATCACATACTTAGTCACATCTTCCTGGGCTCACGTTAACAGGCAACAGCAAATCCTCTCCCTGTGGACATAAAGGCTGATTTCCCTACTCTTTTGTAAAGTGCCGGGAAGAGTCATAATCTGCCCCTATGTGCTTCTTGTTAAAATGTCCTTTGGGTACGGATGGCATAACATCCATGCTGTCCATCACTTACCCCGTCCCTGCTGAGGCTGGGGTATCTGAAGAAGGGGCTTATCCTGACTTAGCCCCTGGTTGCTCACAAAAAGGTGCCTTTCTGGTCCTGACTCAACCCTGAGAAAGCAAACCAAACCCTCAGGGAATGCCAAGGACCTGAGCCACAGGCACAGTGCAGTACTGGGTGAGTACAGGCAAAGTCTGATAAAACACGTAACTGAAAGGTAAACTCACATCACCATTTAAGTTGGGGTTTGATCTGAAATACTCTTTGCAGCTTTGATTTCTGAGACTTTAATCTTTTGCTCAGCAATAAGTTCTACATGAAAGTCTGCTGTCCTATGTTGTTTTAGAAAGTTACCTGCCAGGATAAATTACGGAAACAGCGACTACTGATGCCTCTGGAAGCCGTTCCCTGCTGGCTGCTGCTCACGATGTACAGCATGTTTCCACGGGGTAGACAACCTCGGTTCCCTTTGCTGAAGGGCCTTTCCTGCCCTGAAAGCCAGCAGTCCTTGGGAGTTGTTGCTGTAAAAGCAAAGATTTAATACTCTGTGTTTATGCATCGTATAACTCCAGCGATAAATAAAGAACGGAGGAATGAATCTGGCCCTTTCTCTTGGCAGGACTCAGTAACACAAGTTATACTACCATCAAACTTCTCTTACAGGAGTGTGTACGAGAAGTTAACCTCATTAATGAGCGTAATTAAGGCAAATATTTAAAATTCTAGTCTCCTCTCTATATCTGTAGGGCAACACAAATTCGCATTTGGATATCACAGATCAATTAAGAGCTCTTACAACATGATTTTCAGGTGTGCACAGGCTGCGCGAGATGTGCACGTGATTCTGGATGCAGGAAGCAGGCATCCCAGGTCATTATTTGCCTCCAGCACGTTGGTAGACCTGCACATGATCCACACGGCAGGAGCCACAGAAGAGCCATATTCCTCCTGCACTAGCCTCCAGGTCCATCCTGGAGTTTGATGTATTTTTTTTTATTTTTGTTTATTTAAATGGGTGAATTTTTGAAATTCAGCCTTAATTTTTCCTCAAGCACCAAAACACGCATTCAGTCCAGCAGGACTTGCACAGTTGAATGCAGTGCACGTGCAGGTAAACATTTAAGCTCACAGACTCAGTGCTTGTGGCCACTGCTCCTGCTGCCCATCCACTTGCTAGGTTTGGCAGTGTGAGGACTTAAAGAAATGCACTGAGCTTTGAAAATATCTTTTAAGCAAGTTTAACAAAACAGGAAATAATTCCAGCATATACAGGTTGGAGAGTCCTTAACTTGTAACGTGCCTCTTGTCAGCTGGAGTGAATATTTGCAACTCTCTTTAGAGTAATTCTGTGTCTGAGGCTGTCATAGCCAGCCCCAGGAGGTAACATCAGGACATGTACAAAGGCAAAAAAAACCCTTATGTTCTCTTCTATTCAATTCCTTGCTCTACAAATGCATCCACATTGATGCCAATAATAAAACAACCGAACATCTTACAAAGATGCTAAATATTCGCAAATGCCAATGCAAACATTCCCAAATTTCTTCTCCCTGGTCACTCGAACCGCAGCAACCACACCACCCTGCTCCCACCTCTCTTTAGATGGTTGGCTTAGTTTATGGCAGCTCATGCATCTCGGGTAGAAAATCAGTCCCAACCAAACTGGAATCACCAACTCCTACCAAACCTTCTCAAGACCCTATGTATTCTGGCCTTGATGGTGGTCTTGCTTGTGTTTATCCTACTGCAATGTTCTCCAAGACTGCTTTTCTAAGCACAGCACTTTTCTCTTTGGCCCATCGACATCCAATTTATATTTTCTTGTCTTGTATCTCAGGGTGAGAGTTTTGGGACAGGGACCGTCTTTTTATTAGTGTGCCCAGGGCAGTGAGGTCCAGGTTTGCAGATAGGCTTCTGACATCTTGTTCTTATAAAAAATAACTGCAACTACAACAATATATCATACAACTGCTCAGACATGGACTTCTGCCACATCTATGCTGAGTTTTTTTAGAAACTTGAGACGGTATAGAGGAATCACAGTGCTGAAAAGCAAAAAACTTGATGTTGGTAACAACACCCACAACACATACAACTTTTCACAGAGTTTGCTATGATATTGTGTAGGCTTTTTTTTTTTTTTTTTTTTTTCCCCCAGCAAATAATCAAGGGCTTGGCTGAAATAAATAAATAAAATTCCTCCTGTTATTTACAATGGAAGCTTCTAATTTGCTTATTACTTTGCTTATCTATTCATTGAGATAATTATCTGACACCTGCCAACAGCAGATTGTTCTAACAGATTTTTATTGGCTGAGATCAATTTGTTACTTACCATCTGTCCAGCTAAAGGTGCCTTACAGGTCAACAAGCTGGTGAGCTTTGGAAAATCTTAAAATGATCTTGAGCAGTATCCTTCCTGAACTAATTTCATTTTAATCTCCCGTAAAGCACATGAAAGGATGGACTTGAAAATTAGCTTTCAAGCAGAGTGTATGAGAGAGGAGAAAATAATTTGCCTTTCTTTGCTGTCATCTTGTATAATCTATTCCCTACAAAGTTTCCTAAAAACCCAGTTGAACCAACTAGCTGATAAGTTGTTGTATGACACTAAAGGCCTCTGGAGAAAGCAAACAAAAAGGAAACCGTACATGGTCTAACCACTATGGATGTTAGGAGAAACAAGTTTCTCCCAACAAGCAAAAATTTTGAACCAGAAATGGTCCACCAATTATTTCACACTGTGGCCTAACTTCCTTGCTGGTGGGTAAAGACAGTTCCCTCCCGCTTAATGTTGGTAGCCTGAATGTACTCAGTCCAATTCCCTTGTTGTCCCTTGTAAGATGCCTCATGCTCTGACTCCCAATGCTATGTCACCAAATTTGATCAGTTTGGGAGCTGAGTGGCAGTAGTTCCCAGAGTCCCTTCTTTTGCCCCTGCAGAATTTCCAGCATGGCTCTGCAAATCCACCTTTGGCTGCAAAAAGGATCTCTGCCAACCACAGCTCTGATGGATGTATCTGTGGTATTTGTGCTGCATTGGCTGCATCTCTGGGAGCGCTGGAAGGTCTTCAGTGTCTGCTGGGAAATTATAGGCCCCTAGACTGCTATTTTATGCTAAATGCCAACGATCTAACAACTGTGCTCTTGATGTTCTTCTGGACCTTCCTCTGGATTTTCAGCTTCAAATTTTCTTTTTGCTGCTGTATCAAAACAGGTTTTGACAGAAAGTGATGGAAAATGGTTAAATTGTTCACAACAGAAAAGCAATATTCAGATTTTACTCTAATTTTACCTCTGAGCTGTCTATGGTAAAATATTAACCTCCTATCACTCAGTTAACACTTTTTAGAATTGCAAGAACCATTTTGACATTTTTTCAAACCATTCTCAAAAAGGGGGGAAGTGACAGCTACTATGGTAGGATGTTTCAAATGAAGTCATGCTAACTTAAAACTTCTCAGGGCTCCAGAAGTGAAAGTGAGTTTTAAACGATAGCATTGGATTACACAGGAGACTTTTTTTCCTCGAAGAAACTCATCCTAGTAGTGCCAGGAGACCTTCCTAATGACCATGGATCATTTAAAGATAATGGCACTGAAGGTCCCCAGGACAGTATTTTGTATCAGCACATCCTTTTCCAGAACCTTCCCAACTGTCGTGCAAATGTTCAAGATGGTCCTGTTACGCACAGATCACTGCTCAGCGGGTTACGGGTCTATCGTGATAATGTTGTGGAAGGGAAATGTCCAGACAAGGTTTCAAACACATCCAGATATCATGAAAACTAAACTCCTGATGATATTTTTTTGTTGGAAACGCGGTGACTGCAAGTGCTGTAAACAACAGTCAGTTTTCTATGTTGAATATTGCAGCCATTTTAAATTAAACATAGAATCATCTCCAGAGTACAGCTCTGTAAGTCAGTCAGAGAAAAATGGTTCTGCATTTCGGTGCACGATTTAACCTGAAGTATATGTATGTTTATAAATATATATTATGCATGGGTTTTTTTTCCCAGAATTTTCAAATCATATGGGGTGTCAGGCTGAGATATTACGTGTTACTGTTGTAAGCTAGAAATAAACTGAAAACAGGTTTTAATGAAAAGAGGACCAAACTACTGACTACATCGGTGATTCTAAAAGGTACAAATTTAAAACACCTTTCCAAAACCTGTTCTTACATTATTTCTGAATTAATATACTGTGTGCTTCTTCAAATAATCGTAAATTCATCAGAGTGAATCTTTCTGAGCTAATCCTCCAAAAGCCAAGAATTTTCCCAGAATTTATAAAAGCCTGGTGAGTGTTACTCATTATCAGTTTGAAGAATTGATTCCAGTGGAAATCCAATACGTTCTCTCAAAAATGTCTGGCATATCTGCTTCTCAGCTGAGATCTTAGAAAAAGTCTTGATGGCACCTTGTACAGAGATGGATTACAACAGGAAATGAAGAGGTCTAAACCCAACGGTTTAAAATTGGTAATATGACATCTGAATGTGCGTTTGGAGTCAGTGACAGCTGTGTGTTCCTAGCACCCACAGAAACCAGGCTACCTTAGTTATTAAGGATTTAGAGTTGAATCCTGCTATTGATTTTCGCGGGGCTAGGATTTCAGTCTACATGACTAGGGCTAGCTCTTCAAGCTTCGTGTTTTTTTGGCCCAAAGAACTAAGCTAAAAAGGCTTCCCAGAATCTTCTCTGCTCGTTTATCATAACCTACCTCATCTCCTGCATACCAGCTTAATTTCGTTTCAGTTTCCAGTTCGATATGCACCGCGGGGATCTCTTTCCCAGGCAAAAGGCAATATGAGGTGAGAAGAAGAGCATGCTGCCAGCACAGGTATAGGCCTGCATAATGGAGCTGTGACACTCTGAAAGAGGCTTTTCGTTTTAACAACTTTTCGAGTGGGGAGCGAAAGACATAATGCAGATGGCATAATTGAAGTGGGAGAATGAAACATTAAGCATGCACAGAAGGGATTAGAGAGGAAGACTTTTGGGGTTATTTAATTTTGGCTCAGTTGTTATCTAACAGTTTTGTCAGGAAAAAAATGTTAAAGCTCCTTGCAAGACCAGAAAAACTAAGGAAGATTATTACCTGCCTAGGAGTATGTAAAACCTTGTAAAACTATCAGACTTGAGAGAATTTATTCTTTATGATGTGATATCATGTTCTACAAAATATCTTTCCCTGCACAGCTCTCACAGGTCCCCTTTCTTCATTTTTATAGACTTGTCAATTCTGGGAATGATCTAATCATGATGAGGATTTAAGGTATGTATATGCATTGTACTGAATGCTAATAATTCATGAGCTCTTGGTTTCAAAGATCTTCTCTGTGAAGCTCTGCAGTTCAAAAAGGAATACCTTAACATGAAAAGGATGCTAAGCCTTATATTTAACACCTAATGAAATCATTAAAGAGAGATCAGGCACGATTGCAAACGTTAATTTATCAGATCTCACACATGCCACAAGTATGGTGAACAAAGAAGGGGAACTTTAAAAACCTCCAAGGTCTCATTAATTGAGGCAGAAAATATAATGGTGAAGAGATTTCAAAGGCCGGCCATGGTCCCTCAAGACAATGGGACCAATTCTACATACACCTTGCTCAAGGAAAGTCCTTCTAAAATCACGGGGAGTTTTGCCAGAGAAAAGACTGCAGGATCTAGTGAAATATCATCAGTCTCATTTGGAGCATTTCTTCTGGATAAGGAACCCTGGTGTGTGTTAATGACACAACCGAAAGCACGGGCGCTCCCAGAGAGCGCTGGATGCCTGTGGTATCAGTTACCTACAGGAACTCCAGGAAGAATACATATGAGGATAAGAAATAGTCACTCTTTATTCCTGTCAGTAGGTTTTGCCTTTGACTCTGCTGATCAATATCAGTCGTGCATTGGTTACTATGGGAATGAGGCTTTCCTGCACTCAATAAACCCCAAGTTCCTTTTTTTACAAAGGTGAGCAAAATACTTTTAAAAGAAGGTTTTATCTGCTTTATGCCTTGAGGGACTCTGCAGCCATCACTTTAAAGGTACTTGGACACTTTGAAATGCAGAATATTATGATCTAGCTTTGGGCAAGTAAAGACTTAAAACCATTTGTTTACCCCAGAAATCAATGTCAAATTCATGTAGAAATCTATACGCTCTGTGTGCCTACCCTCTGCGTGTGTCGCTGTACTCACACGTGCATACACGTATGTGACTGTGCGTGTGCACGTGAGTGTGTTTCTGTCTATATGTGCTCTATATTAGCAGATACACGGACGGAGATATAAACCTTAATGTGGATTACCTTCAAGGCTTGAAAACAAGATACTGAGATAAAAAATATCTAACAATACCTTGGACTCGATGCCTCTGCTGAACTAATTAATCCATCCTTACAATGATCTGAGCGTTTCTGATTATAATACTGGGATAAGAAATAACCTACTTTCCACTTTTATTTATGATAATATGTTGTCTGATTATAAAATATTTAGCAATGCATTAATACATGTTTCTGGTGGTATATAGTGCCAAGCATATGTGAAATAATATGTATGGTACTTCCTGAGTGGAATTAATTTAAACAGAAACTATGATGGACGTGATCTTGGACTGCTGCAATGTCAGCTCAGCAATGTAACCTCTTCAGAGACTTTCCAGGTGAAGCAGAAGAGTGGTAGCAAACTGTCGCATAAAATGCTGCCAATTATAGCCAATCTGTCAGATGTCTGTTCTTGGGACCTATTACTAATTGGCTTGAAGGATGTTAAGAAACAGTGAATTAATCCTTTTTTACCCTTTCTGTTCATTTATGTTTTACACATCTTTTTCTCATGTGCTAGAACTAAACATAACGAAAGGTAATGATGATGATTTTCTCAGCCTGGAAGGAACTATAAAGGACAGGAAGTTACAGCAAAAAACTATCTGTGTATCTCCTAGACCAGTTTATGGACCAAAGAGATTTGCAGAGCACATAAATAGCAGATTAGTGAAGAGTGTCTAGTCAGAGCAGAGTCTGGGAAATAGTTCCTTTATGGGCAAAGGAAACATTTTCAAGATCCCTCATCCCTGTAATGACCCCCCAACTTGAAGCATCTGCTTTTAGACTATGAACAGGCTCTGCATTCACTGGGTTTCTTCAGTGCTCCTCAATGATGACCCCAGCTGCAGCAAGCTCCTCTTTTTATCAACACCAAAAAAACACCAGGAGCTTGAGGCTTGTCATGATATCTCTCCAATCCTACACAGAGTTTAATAACAGTCTAAAGGGACAAGAGCCCACTGTCTTTCTTAAGTCATTGTTGAGAGAGGAAAAAAAGGTTAAATATGCATTTGTGGGTCTTATAATAAAAAATCTGAATAGGCTCTGTCAAGTTTCCTATGGCCTCTCATGATAGCTACACACCAACGGTCAGTACTCAAACTCACACCAAATGGACACAACGGAAAAGAGTCTTTTCCTGACAACTAGCAGACAATTTCAAAGATGTATATAACTATAACATTCAGCAGTCCCAGAAAATCATGTCAAAACTTAATTCTTTGATTTAAAATCTGGCAGTAAACCACAGACACACAAACTCATGAGAAGGAAGTATGTATCTTCACTTTCCTCTGCAGTTTTGAGACACAAAATAAGGTTGTTAAGTGTCACTGCTTGATACCATAAATGTTTATGTTAGTTTTGGATTATGAATTCTTTAAAAGACTTAAAAGGACATTTTTCTTGAGGAGAAAAAAAAATAGAACAAAAAAAAAAAAAACACAAACTAGAGATGTTCTAAAGGAATTCAGAACTGAAGTTGTTAAAGAGTTTATGCAAAACCAGCTTGGAGAGGATGCTCGCTTTTGTTTCACAGTTTGCCAAACTAATGGGACCAAAGTGAGTGCTTAATCAAAGTCAGTATTGGCCTGCTGACTCTCAAGAAACGATCTAAAAGTGCTTTGGGGGCTCTTTCTATGTTCATTATCTTTTCCTGTGTCACTTGGTGTCTCTAATGATAGACGAAGAAGCACTTAAAATGTCTCTACTCAATTCTCTTCACTACTGAAATCTCAAATTAAATACTTATCAAGAAAAAAAAAATCATATTTAGAATGAGATCGTGACACAAGGATCTTCTGAAAAACAGCCTAGGATAATTCAGCAGCCCCACTGGATCTTGCATTTAGAGCAGTCTGAAGTATTCAAGTGACTCAGCAACTCAGTGGTGGGTAATTTACAACTCACTCCTCATTGTGAGCTGAACTGCTAGCTTACAAACTAAACTGCCTCTGCATCAACCTTTGCTGAATGCAAATGCAGCATGCTCAGCTCAAGCAGTCAATGTCAAAACTCAAAGTTTAAAACTAAGGGCCAAACATTGAAATATTTGTTCTCTTTTGGCTGACTGAAGGTAACTCCATTTAACTGGTAGGAGTTATCCAAAATTAAGGTATTGCTCAAAGCCGGCAGGTTCAATCAGCAACTTCATTTACAGAGTAGAAGACAAACAGCATATAGTGAAAAGCATCATGACCTTCTAAGCTTTTTAAGCATGAAAATATCAGATTAAACCAAATCTTACCTCTATGCAGAACAGAAGTACATATCTTAGAGAAAAAAAAAACAAACTAATATATATTGAAGTTGAAGAGTATTCCTGGAATAGAGTTGCAAAAAGAAATATCAACCAGTAGCCATTTAATTATATGAACGCTCACCATGGAGAACCAAGAAGCACAAAGTCTGACTCTCTTGTACCAAAAAAAAAAAGGAGCGCTTTATTGCTCTGCTACTCCTATCGGACATGGTTTTAAGGAGATCACTCAAGAAATTAAATACTTCTTTGAGTATGGGAATGGGTAAGAGACTTTTGTCCCACATCTAAACCACAAAATAATTACTCTGGAAATAGATACTATTTCTGCATTTACCAGTCTTATACTAACAAAATATCTCTTTTTAAAAAGAGGTGAATGAAATTCTCTGTGCAATGAATGCCCAAGAAGCAGCTTTATTTCTGCAAGGAAAAATAAAGCTCAGATTTTATCTTAAGAATTTAATACTAGTTGATATCATACGTTGGTCAACAGGAGGCTTACCAGGCTAAGAACTTATGGATTTGAACCTAAAGTATCATCTCGTGGTAATGCAATATAGTTTGGTTTTGAAGCAAAATGTGTATGTAATTACTTTTAATTTGATTATAAATTTTGCTTCTTGAAGTAAAACACTAAACTTTAGTTGCACTAGAAAGACATGCAGCATAAAAAACTGGCCACATACGTACTTAATATAGTGGGCATAAAAATACTAATTAAGATAAAACATTATACCAGAGTACTTACAATAAACACAAATTAATAAACCAATCAGAAATGTGAGCACCTTCAGGAAAATTGTAGCATGCATCATATAATCTCATGGAGATAAGTAAGGAATGTCTAATGTGAATTTTTTTTAATGGACCAGATAATTTGGGGCATAACTGGGAAAAGTCTCCATAAAGACCGCGGCCTGTAAAAACGCATATCTAGTTTGTAAGAAACGGTATTCTCCCATGCAGAGAGGGCATGGACTCAGCAACTTTTGGCCTCCAAGCCCTTCTACAAAGGGATGCAGAAGAATATGTTTTCTTGGCAACAGCTGGCAATACTCTAAATAATAATATGAAAGAGGAATTCGTATCCATCTCTAGAGAGACAGTAGGAAGCAATATTTTTAAAAATTAGCCAAAGTAGCTTTTCTCCATATAAAAATGTCACAGCATTTGAAATATACTACCTCAATGACTGCTCCATGCTTAGTAAGCGCTGTTGAAACAGAGTAAGCTGCCTCACACAAATACTTTTTGATGGGTATAAAGAGCGCTTTCATAGGGAACTTAGGTATGTTTCACACCACAGTGACCAACCAAGGTTTTGCAAGTTGTCGCCCATTTGGAACTGGTGCAACAGATGCAAAGTTAGATATTCTGGCTTTAACCATCAGGAGAGTCTGAAGCAGCTGATACGGTAGAGCATATGTCCAAAACTGATTTATGTTTATTTTACCATGTTTATGTGTTCTAAATGAATACTGACTTTACCTATAAATGTTGAAATTCAGATGTTTCCAGTTTTAATGCTTATTAGGATACGCTTAAAGGGACTTCAAAGTAAATTATTCACATGTAGAAAAGCTTATAAGAATTCAGAACTTATACTACTTTCCTCAATAAGATGCCTCAACCTCATAACCTGAGGGTTTTTTCAGCTCCTAGTTTGATGGTGGAGGTTAATCTTCCTCTCTAAAACATCTTTAAAAAGCATTATTTAACTGAATGTCTTTTGGTGGTGGGAAGACTACCATGCCACGGTTCAGACCGTTCAAACTCAGAGAGGCTGAAAAATAGGCTGTCCCTCTTACATGTAGTTAAAATCTAGATTTTAAAAAATAAAGAAAAAAAACCCAAAATCAAATGGAAGGCCAAAGGACATTCTCTAAGACTATATTCTGTTTGTTCATGAGACTTTCAATCACTCATTCTTTCCAGTAGCATAAAAACTCAAATAGGTATTATGACAATTTTACCCCCAAACAGTTTGTGAGACTTACCATGAAAATGAACTTAATGGACATATGGGTCTTTGTTAGTTCAGGAGTTTCTCTGGCAGGTACAGTGTAACTAGAGAATAAGAAAACCCTCATTTTCATACTGTTTCTACCTGTGTTTTCAAAATGTAAGGTACCTAGAAAGTAAAATAATTTTTTAAGATGGTGAGTATTTAAACTGTGGAGTCACTAGGATGTAGTAGAAGCCAAAAATTTTATAGTTTCAAAAAAACCTTGGAAAACTCAGTGAAGAAGAGTCCATCAAACACTATTAAACATAATGATATGAATAGACCCTCTAGCTCAAGGGTCTGTGAGGGAGTCCTCTGGGAAATGTCCCCAGATGCCATGCCCGAAGTCAGACCTTTCCTGCAGGCATCTCTCACTTGCCACAGGTAGAGACAGGAGACAGAGCTAAATGGTCTGACCCAGCATGGCCTTACTTCTGTGAGGAAAAAATGATGATTCATTCCCATCCAGTTTTGACTGTATGAATTGTTTTTGAAAAGTCTTAACAATTCTTCTTTCTTCTCTTGTTTTAATTGTTTAGTCTGTTTTCTTAAGCAGAGTGAAACTCGTCATTATTTCTTTCCTTTCATTTTAACAGCTTCACTCTTTAGTCAATTTTAGACAAATCAGAATAGAAAAACAACTATACTATTATGTTTCATAAAAATCAGCCAACAGCAGAGGAGACGTTATGTCCCAACTGAGGGAAAAGCTCCAGGGAAAGTGTAACCCTGATAAGTATCATAGAAAACAACTGGGAGTGCAAACTCAGACCACAAATGCATAGAAAAAGTATAGGTTTCACAGCACGGAGAATTACTTGTTCTTCACTCATGGTACAGTCCAAGTTTCCTTTTAGCCAAGTACTGCACCTCCCATTGTGTTCAATGAGAGGTGTCCCACCGCACAAAGGATGGTACATTTGGTTTTCTGGACGTTTTCAACACTTACAGAATATCTATATGAACTGTTTGTCATGGCTTTTTTAAAAAATTATTATCTTATAGCTTTCACTTTTTAAACTTGAATTTTCATCTTCAAAAGAAATAGTTTGTTCACTCACTAAACTCTAAATCAAAGAACGCGTCCTCCAGATGTGGAGGATTAGATTTTAAATTAGAAAAATGGCAAATATGCACTGCAACCAAAAAGTGTTTGTGATTTCAGTGAGTAAACTAAACAGAATATAGCTCCATGGAAAAATTAGCACTAATATATACAGGATATTTAACCTTCTGCTTCAAAATTTCTGATGTTTTAGAAACAGTCACAGGTCATCTAGAACCACAGAGTAAGCAAGGACAGTAACTTAGTCTAAGTGTTGGGATTTGGGACCTCTTTGACCTATGCTTGGATATTAGGACAACTTTTTGTCTCTCTATAACCCCTTGTTCTTTACCTATTGAGCAAATGGTAGAAAACCTGCAAGCAAGATTGTAGGGTCGGATATCTGAAAGAATAAACTATCTGGTAGTTGTACACTGAAGCCATGCAGGGACTTTCTTCAGAGTGTCTAATACCTGCGGCTCCACAGATCTCTATGCACATGTTGTTCTGGCCAATATTGTGTATTGCTGGAAATAACTGAGATGATAAATATCAAAAGCATATTGAGCCACTTTAAAAATCAGTTTCCACTCTGGAATCACACCATGGCTGAAGAATCTGTATCCACAAGTAGTCATATGAGTGACAGAAGATACAATATTTTGGATGCTTATCTGAATTCACAGCTCTTTGATCTGAAAATCTTGCCAGGTGGCTTTCAGGATAGCGGTCTCAAGCTGAATGGCTCTCTTTTAGGTACCAAGAGTGTTAAATCAATATATAAAGAAAAGAATAAAGGTGGTTGACTGAAGCAAGACGTAACAAGAACACAAAGAGGTTTTTTAGTTTTTTTCCCTAGAATAACAGAAATAAGAAATTAAATAGCCTTGTTGCCTAAAGAAAATGTAAACAGTCGCTAAAGAAATTCTTGCAAGTAGTTCTCAGTTGTGTTCATCAGGACAACCCATTAAAGCTAAGAAGCAGTCGAACTTGTTCGGAACCCATCTTGGCCAATATACTGGGAAGGGTAGAGAGAAATCCAGAAAAGGAAGAGGTAAATGCAGGCAGACACTAAAAAAACCTGCTAGAAGCTATTTTGGGATTGGTTTCTTTATGCTTCTCAAAGGAATTAACTTACACATAGTCCAGTTGCAGCTGCGTAACTGCCCAGTGGCTGGAGGTTCACTCAGTTGATTAGAAAACATGATATTATGAGAAAAAATAATCACTGTTGGCAGCACTAGAGCTGAGGACAAGCACATTTTGCTTCGGAACACCCTGTTGCGCATTAACCAGATGCCGTGTCTATGGTAATGTGACCTTGGCCACGGCGAGCCCCGCGGCATGTTCCCTGTTGAGCGTCCTGTGTGGACGACAAGCGACTCTCATTCAGCTCAGGCTGGCAAACAGGACCCTTTGCACCGCTCTGTGCCCACTCAGTTTAAACATGATTCATGTTTATGTTGTTTCCAAGGTTTCCATGGCAAATATGTGTCCGCGTAACCATTTCGGTTTTTTAATAATGACTTGGATCTTCCATCTAAGAACCCTTCTCAATCTGTGCATTTCCATTAAGACGTATTTTTTAGTTATTTTTTTTTAAAAAGAGAAAAAAAAGAAGAAAAGGTTGACGTGAAAGTGAGTGCTGGTCAGCTGTTCTTGGTGGGGTTATTTTTACAGTGACTCAGTAGAGCACTGGACGAAATGTCTCATCTGTGTTCCAATGGCTCTCTGATGGACATGGGTGTATTTGATGTTCGTAGGTGCTAACGTTTGTTTGCAAAAGAAATTTAAACAAAACAAAACTAGTTTTCCCCAATATTCCATCCAAAGAACACTAACGAGTGTCACTGAGGCCTTCAGGCGCTCCTTCCATGTGCAATTGCTTAAAAAGATAAAATCTCTCCAGAATTAGAAGGGATCCAAAAGACAGATTCCCTGGGAAGGTTTCTGTAACGCTGTTTATTTAGGATATGTGAGGACATGTTACAGAAGCTCATTTCAGCCCGCTTGGTTATCACACACACGAGGCCCTGCGCTGACAAATTTGCTTTGCATCTGTGGCTCTGCACAGCTCTGTGCTACTGCATCCAGGGTCTGAGCTAGTTTGGTTTGTTCCACAACACACCAAGCTATTAGACACGGACCAGAATTTAATCGTGCTAAAACTGATCTGATGGTTTCTAGAGTAGGTGTTATACAACTAGTACCCGGAGGAATTAATCTCATTCCCTACCACTGGAAATGGTAACCAAAGAGGCTTAGGGCAGACCTTAGAAAATTTTAAGTACTTGTGGTTGACAAACCCCACGTTGTTGTTTGTTCCACAGCAACGTGAAGCTTCAGCTGTCAAAGGAAGCTACTACCACCCACCCGTGGGGTGCCCCGTGGGCTACCTCCCAGTGCACACATCTGAAGGAAAAGCCACGAGCTGGCGACAGCTCCATTTTCATGATGTTGAAACAAAGGGGGATGTGGGGATTGCGCACACACCAATGTTTTGTCGCTTTCCTGGGCTCAAGCGGTTAGAGTAGTTGAACACATCATTCTTTCCCTTGTCTGAGAAACATTTACTGCTTGTTACAAAAGGTTTAGGGATGGCATACTGTGTAATAGCTTAGATGACTGAAAACAAATTTAAATATAAGAAATGTGCTGGCTTATTTTTCACATGTTGTAAATACTCTTAGAAACGGCATGGGGCCTTATTAAGTTTGAACCTCAGGTCTTTCAACTTCCTGGAGAAAAGAGAACAAATGGTAAAAGCATGAGGAAATAAGTAACCTCTGTGATTTCCCACTTCAGTTCAAGCCCAGATATTTTTGTCAGTTGTTAATTACAGTCATATTTCTTTAACACCTTTAAAAAAGAAACAGCAAGGAAAAGATTTCAAAGAGAGAGGTTGCACTAGCTCAGAAAAGTTCTGATTTCTCCAAACGTGCGGTAACCCACTGCGCAAGGAAGATCTGTGCTTCCTGCAGACCCTATTGCCAGTTCTTCACAACTGAGAACTTTTGATTATTTTCCAAACTTGTATTGAAATCAACTGGGTTAGTCACTTTAAAAAGAGACCCCTTTGTGCTGCTCTGTAACCCTTCAGTCTTTTGTTGGGTTTTGTTTTTCACATGCTCTTATTGCTAGATACCAAACTGTATAAATATCTACCCAAACGCTAGCAGAAAAGCTCTGTTAGGACAATAAAGAGGTAACTATTGTTATTTATTTATTTTTTTACTACTGTTCCAGCACAATGATGCACTCATTGCAACAGTTGTTTCCTCTGTTTGGAAGAGGAAATAGATAAAACTCCTAAGAACCTAAAACACATTTATGTTTGGGAACTATGTTCAGAGGGTTATTTGGGTGGGGTTTTTTCAGGCAAGGGTTGGAATGTGATTATTTTTATATCGGGCCATAAGTACTGGTCTGAAAAAGGCAGATGACCTGCCTTTCTATTTTTCAGCATAGACTAATCTAGCTGTTCACTTCAAAAATATGAACCTCAAAAGTGCTTAGGCTTTTGCCAGTGAAATCCCCTTCAAGGTGGAGTCAGCTTGCGGACAGGTGGTAGGTAGCTCAGCCCTGCAAAGTTCTTGGTGTGTCCTGCCAGCTGCTTCAGATGGCTCCCTGGTTAGTGCTGGTTAGCGCAGTGCCTAATTGCAGAGCCTGGCATCTCTTCGCCCAGCCAAGACCCCCTTGCTGGGGCTACTCCTGAGCTGGTCCCCAAGGATCGCACAACAGAGCAGCCACCGAGTGCAAGAAGCCCGTATCCGACCGAAATGTCTGAACCTCTCGTCTGCAGTCAGTGGGACTCCCTGGTAGCCCTGCAAGGGTAATGGATGAACAAAGTTTGGTGTTTAATGGGAGCCATCAGGCACCTGTGCTATTCTGGAGTTATTGCACTGTGCTGTGATACAATGTGGGGCTGAACCCAGCTGCAGAAGCTGCAAAAGCCACAAACTATTGTTTCACTTTTTAATCAAATTATGCTCCTTTCACTTGATATTTTTCTTCAGGTAAGCATATTTAAAAGTAAAACCTATGACTGCTGCCACCATGAACTATTTAAAGTGTACCCACATAGTATTTTGCAATGAACTACAACCCACTTTGCTTACTGGGTGATCCAGTAGTCACAAAGCTGTGAGTAGAGACAGCAGCGGTGAGCCCAAGTTAATATATATACGCTACCTCAGAAAGTGCCTCATTAACATCTGCCTGCAAAAGACTGAGTAGCTCTACCCACAACTCTTCATAGCCTACAGGTTTCAACACAACCACAGCTGAAGAAACAACAGAAGTATAGTCTCTGATGATCCTGTACCCAGAAAAGTCTCAGTCCCACTGTTGAATTTCTAAGATACCAAATTATTTGCCATTCATCCTGTCAAATCTACGTAAATCCTTTGGCAGTTCAGTGTTACTTGGGGGACTTTTGAGTGGACAAGTTTGACACTGCACATCCTGAGGCTCTGTTGGGGAGGTTAGGTTTTACAGGATCCTTGTGATAACGATGGGGAGCATTGCTATCATTTAAATGTTTAGCAGAGAAATGTGTTCTTCTCAGTTTAGTTGCATAATTCTTTAGTGGCTTTAGTTGTGCCTTTTCTCACATCAAGAAAAAGTTTTATTTTGCTCCTGAAGAAGAGCAGTGAGCGAAGGAGCATCGGAGATGGTCAAATACTGAGAAATAGGTCTGGGAACATACTCAGTCATGAATAAACAACCGATAAGATGATTCACTGCCATGCACAGGTGCCTAACATTTGCTGTGTGGGAACACAGGGTGATGACTAGGTTGTTCATCATGCCACTGTGTCTTAATACAGAAAACTTTCCTGGCTTTCTATCGAGATTATATTATCCCCTAATTTTTCATGATGTGCCATCTCATATTGGAAACTATCAGTTACCCAATAAATGAGTAAGCAAAACCAACTGCCTATGAGCAATAATACGTCCTTAAGGATGATCAGCAAATCCCAAAAACTCTCATCAGGAAACTAATTATTGTGTTTCTGGGGAACGCTTATAGGTCACATGCACAGGCAGCTTTGGTCCAGTTTGTAAGGAGAAGAAAACCAGCACATGGGGAGCCTGGGTATTCCTAAATACAATGCCGGCTGATGAGGGAGGTCCACTGGAGCGGGCTGTGGTGTTGTATACTGGCAAAGCATCACAGAAAATCATACACTGGATAAGGGTTAAGGCATGGCCCTGAGTGCTTAAAACAGAGCCAGGAAAGGGCTTCTGCGAGGCCATGAAGGTTGCAACTCCCACTGTTACATTAGAGGATGGCAGCCCCCACTGCCCTCTCCATCACCTGGGATTTGAAGTCCTGTAAATGGCCAGTGCAATCCCTAAAACTAACTTCATTCCTCTGCAAAAGGGTCCCATTTCCCCTTGTCTAGGCAGGGATGAAGGTGTCCTGGTTTCGGCGTGCCCCTCGCATCGCACAGCCTGCTGCCTCCCGCCTCCGAGCGCACAGCCGGCTCCTCCGCACGGAGCTGCCACGCTGCCGCTCGCTCCGGCTTTCTGCCTCCAGCTCTGCCTCTCCACTCGTCTATCCACTCTCCCAGACTGACAGTCTTGGAAACAGAGCTCGTTTCCAGTTCAAAACCAGGTAGACAACTCAGTCCTTAGAAAAAAAAATAAATAAAATCTCATCTACCACTCATGGACATATATGAAACCTAACGATGGGATAACTATTTATAATTTAGTGGTCTAGGGGCCAAATCCTGCTCTCAGTTACACTGTTTAGGCTTGAGAATAAATCAACTGAAGTCAGCATGACTCAGAGCAGAATTTGGCTCTAAATATTTTAACTGTAGCATGAGTTTGTTGTCTACATGACTGAATCGCCTTGAGAAAAGCGGTGCCTCCTCTTTGCCTTTGCCAGTGGGGCCGCAGTGATCCTTGTGTTTATTTAAGGCAAGCGGCATTCATGCCTCACCTCCCGCATCTACACGTCACGCTGCTCACCTTTCCTTTCATGTTGGGTGCTTTGCATGTAGGAGCATTTAACTCTTTAGTAATTAGTGCCAGGATTCAAATCTCATGTTTTATTTCTCTGGATTTCCCAATCTCTTGAGGGCTAATTATAAATGTTCTCCAAGAGCACCACGTCAGTTACTGGAGGAGCCTACATGAGAGACGCAAGGCAGGGCAACTTCATCAAATGCTCTAACTGCGACTAGAGACGGTTTAATAGCAACAAATATATTTGGTTGTCCTTCACAAAGACCTTTCCCCCAGCTGCTTATACATACGTGTTTATCTCCGGTTTTGCACTGTCAGGAAACAGGTGCTTTTCTATTAATAGATATGATGCAGCAAGGCAAGAAGAAGGTGCAGTAGTATATGAAAACAGGTGGTCTACAGTTGAACAGTTTATAAACAATAACCAATCACTCAAGACCTGTAGCAGTTTCTAATGAGGACTATAATTACAAGCCAGGTGGCTGTAGTTAGAGGAATACATTGTTTTTAAACAGGTTACTTGACTCAAGAGCAGTTTTACAGGAGGCAGGATTGTCTACAACATATGTTCCTCTGCCTCTCGTTTTCTTTTTTTCTCTCTCTCCCTGCGTGTGTATGTAGGGATGCCTAACGTCTTCCAGTATAAAACCCTGCTCTCTGTCACTTGTGATTCCACAGAACTGTAGTTGCTGTGGCTGAATCCCAAGTGCTTATTTCAGGACTAATTTTTGGAAGAATTCAGCATAAACAATTTAGCTATTTTTCAGACTGATGGCAGGGAAAATAAGGTGTGGGTTTTTTTTCACATTAGAACATTAAAGCAGTGATAGGACTGTTACTGTGTCAGGTATACAACAGTTAGACGGAAGCTGAAAAGTGATGAAGGACTACATGCCCAAAGCCTGTTTCTTTATTATATTATTCATTTTAATTGCTCCAATAATGATCCCTTTTCATAAAATCTTTGCTTACGCTAAAGAATGGTTTTAATTATTTTTTAAAAGCCCTGGTGCCTCCCTACTTTGACTCGAGATGTTGAATCCTGCAGGGATAACGTTCACAATGCCAAAGACTTGCGTTGTTTTACTGTTCCCCTGAAAATTCACCCAAACATGGCTAAGTCATAGGCCTCCGAACACGCTCAGAATTTGCAATGAGATTCACAAAAGGTTTCACAAGTAGGGAGCATGGTTCATTCACCTCTGGGCTGTACGCGCTGCCGCAGTCAGTGCCATTGCCAGGGGCCTCTGGAACAACCTCGTGCTCTGGCTGCGGAGGCTGAGCTGTGCTTACGGGACATCCTGCCCTGTTTGGGGAGGGGGGGGAGATGGGAAAAAAAGAGGAGGTAGTAGTGATAGAGTGAAGGACTTGAGGAACTGGAAACAAAATGAGAAAGTCAGGGTAGCCACAGGCAGGAGCAAAGACAAGACAGACAGGAGCAAAGGGTGATGGGGTTTCTAGCCAGTAGGGAATATTTCCCTCCCAATGTCAGCCCAAAAGACAACGTCACGAGATTAAGTCTGCAAAGCCACTACAGCCTTATTCCAAGGTCAAACTTGTCCCAGGTCAGCCTGGGCAGACACAACTGCTCATTTCTTATTTGCTATCTGTAGGCAATCTGTCAGCGCTCCATCAGAAAGAGGGTGTTGGAAGCTGGGAGGAGGAATCACATGCAGCACAAAAAGCATGCCAGAGACCACCTTTTACAGCAATGCTCACAAACACAGTGTCGGTGCATCTCTGATTAAAACACCGTTGGTGAAGCGTGTGTCTCAGCCCCACCGGTGGCTGGCCCACACAGGTGAATCCTGCAGCTACTTCATTAACTCAGCTCTGCCGTGGTTCTAAAATTTCTGCTTCTGCCCAAGACCTGTGACCAGTTCAGTGTGATACCCCATGACAGAACTTCTGAAATTATTCCTACCCCCTGTTTATTTTGTCAAAAATAAAGGAAATTGTACAAAGACGACTACATTAAGGCTCCAGGCTAATTCACTTATGTCATTCCAGAATCAAGGTTGATCCTGAAGCTTGATTTGAAATGACAGGCTGAACTTAAGCACTTTCTTAAGTGATTTGCTGGATCAGGGCATATGTGTTGTGATACAGCAAATCATTACAAGATCACATATTAATTTCCACAGGGCTTTCAGGTCTATGTAATTAACACAGCTTCTACGTATAGAGCCCCTGTCTCATTTGTTGCAGAGTTTGGAAGGTGTGCAGACAGCGTGTCAGCAAACCACAACAGGAATGAAGACCTGCCACCACTTAGGAGTCTGGATGACACCCTGGAAAACTGGGGTTTGACTCTGCAGAGTTTGTAAGTGAAGACAGCAAGTCATTTTGGCCAGTTTCCACGAGAAAGCAGTGTGTATCCCTGTCCCCAAGGACCTTCCTATGTCGAGATGTTGAATGCTTCTCACCTTGATCATTTTGAGATCTGTAAAAATCCCAGCTCCACTGAACATGTCTTGATGTGAGCACTTAGATTTATGGGAGAGTTTTGATCTTAATCTTTCTATACTTCAGCATTTCTGGTCAATAAAACAAGAGAAGTGATGTTTCATCACAAGTGTATTGCACAGCAGGTTCATAACTTTGTGGAAACAACAGTGACACACTTAATAATTTTATATGCAATAATGGGTTTGGATAGTACCATATATTGCAGGATTATTGTGGAAGGAAACACACGGGAGGACTACATTATTCTCGATATATCCAACTTACAGTATATTCAAGCATATCTTCAAGTAATATCAATATCTAGTTCCTATAATGATTGGTGGTTTCTAAAGACATACAGAAGGGACAAGTCATGACTATATGATGGCAACACCATATAAAAATATTTTCAGAGACAGGAAATATAAATTTGGAGAGTTTTTTGAATTTTTTTAAAGTACTGTAGACTATTACTAATCCTTACCCTCTTCCTCACCCTTTCCTACAGTCATAACTCCTTTGCTTTGTGCTTTGGGAAATTCACAGATTTGATTTGGACTAGTTATAGTCCAGTTATAATCCAGGCTGGACATTAGAAGGAACTTCTTCACTGTTAGAGTCGTCAAGCATTGGAATGGGCTCCCCAGGGAGGTGGTGGAGTCACCATCCCTGGAGGTGTTCGAAAAACGTTTAGATGTGGCGCTTCGAGACATGGTTTAGTGGGTTTAGCGGGCATGGTGGTATTGGGTATACCGTTGGATCTGATGATCTTTGAGGTCTCTTCCAACCATAATGATTCTATGATTCTATGATAGTTATATACATAGACCATATATATAGACTATATAGAGTGTAACTGTAGACTGGTTATAAGAAGTAGGATACAAAAATGGCAATTAATTTTGGATTCATGCTGGAAGACATAGCATAGGACTGCATTCAGAACTGCAATGAACCTGCCTACAGCAGCATGAGTTCTGGTTTTCAGAGAGCTTTTCTGCTTCCTTCTGAATGCACATAGAGGTCAAAGCCCAGGTTAAATACCCTATCTTGCTTATAACTTTATTTTAGCCTATTTCGACATCTCCTTTGTCCTCAGAGCTACTACTTTACATTTCCTCAGGATGATGGCATCATTTATTGGAAAATACCATGGTTTCGAAAAGGACTTACTGGTTTATATCCTAAAGTTCCAGAAGTCTTACATGTGGAGGTTTTCCAGACTCAAACCAGTAAATCTCTCCTGCTTGAAGTGTGACTGAACTAGAAAACATCCAAAAGTCCAACCAGCCCAACTTCTCTATGATGCGTGTGAAGTCTGGACAACCGGGTGTTCTCATAATGGGGCAAAGAAAGGAGATTGTCTACCTGTATCTGAGATGCTGTCCTAGTCATTAATTTGTTATTTTTCCCCTCAAGCTGATGCAAAGTGAGAGATTAATGTCTCCCAAATATTCATCTGTGCTCCTTCTCCTGCAATGCTTATTTCTATGTTTGCACCCAGTTGGGGAGTGCTGGATAACGCTCTGTCTCTACACATCATGCATGCAGGAAGGGCAAATTTGCTGCCTCTGGATTTTTGGATGGGGGGTTGAGATGGATTAATTATATGTCAAGAGGGACTTGAGCAATAATAAGTGACTTTATGACTATCTTTACCACTTGGTAGAAAGGTTACATTTAGAAATTGGCTTTACTGTACTGGATTTTAGGTTAAGTTCAAAATGCAGCTTCCGCTGTTAGAACTGAAGGGTCATATAAAATTCATTGCAATAGAATATTTATAAGTATCTGGGATATTTGTAGGAAACACAATAATGGGAGAATCAGAGCTCACAGACAGAAGAGAGAATTGTTAAATGGCAAATAAAAACTCCATTTTTCCAGCACTTAACCCTACATATAATAATAATTATTACAAATCTGAGCAATGATTAAATTTCATTCTGAACCCTAGTTAAACGTATGTGCATGGAAAATGCTCTTTGTGTTAATAACTTGCGTGCTGTTAGCATTCAGAGAAGGACTGATACACATGCACATCGCACACCTCAGATTGCCTTCCACACACCAGCTAGGTGCAGTTATTCTTGGAGGACATTTGGGGACTGACATGCCTCACTTCACCTGTCTGGGTGGGGAGTAAAGTCCTGTTTGTTTACAGCCTCTTCTTTCTAATCACATAATTACGTCTTTGAAGGCAGACGTCCAACACAAGCATAGAAAGTGAACATGGTAAGCCTGCAGCAGCTATTGTTCCAGGTATTATCTCATCACCCCTCTTCTCCAGCGAGATACAGGCGATGGTGTGCAGAGTGTGTGTGTTTGTGCAAGGCTGTCATTTTACCTCCACGGCGTGTGCCATTACAATTATCTCCCTGAAATACAAAAGTAAACCGGCTCTTGCGGAAACAGGGCACTCAAATGGAGGGTAACAGAGCAGACCTAATTAGCTTTAAGTACCTGTAATCCTAGGAGATTTTACCTAGTGATAAAAGCCAGGGAAAGTCCCTCAGGTATGAGTAATAAGAGCCCAGCCAGGTTGGCGATGTATCAGGTGTTGGATGTCAGCTCTACTGAATGCAGCCTATTGATTCAGAAGTTGCCTGTATTTTCTGCCACAAATTGAATTTAAATTGCTTACATGAAGAAGACATCTGGCAGGTTAAGGTTTACCTGATTCATATTTCAAAATAATTTTCTCCACCAGCAAATAGGTAAGAAAGAGCTCTTTTGGAAATAAACCAAGCAAAGATTTGTAAAAGATATGGACACGTTTGCTCGCAATGCTTGAGTTTGAACTAAAGAGTTGACACCCGAGGAATACATTTCAAATTATTACAATAATAATGCAGCAATAAAGTTTGCACAGATTAAGCACCTGCACCATACCTTCACTCTGGCTGCATAAAATACCTGGCTCACTGGATGAAATAATATAATAGCACCAGCAAAATCTACAGTCTTCATTTGCACGAAAGACTTCTTTTTGGAGTGGGAAGAGTATTTGTTGGTGTTTTGTTTTTTGTCTGGTTGTTTGGGTTTTCTTCTCCAATTCAAGGCTATTATGGCCAGTTAAGTTACTAGTTTATTAGTACTTGGTTAAAATTTTTATTTTATTTTATGTAGGTCAGCATTCCTAGCTTGTAATCTAACAAATGCAGATCAAGTACTGGAGGTGGTTGTTTAGAACAAAATTTTTTCTGAGTATTTTTTTGGGTGTTTGTCCACTCAGGAGCTTCAGATGACCTCTCTCTCCAGCCATCAAGGCTCTGAATCACCTCAATCTGTCTTCCAACTAAAAAGGCTGCCATTTTGAAAATGCTTGTTCTGATCCCATAGGGTTACACCTACAGTTTCCTATAGAATCATAGAATCATTATGGTTGGAAGAGACCTCAAAGATCATCAAGTCCAACCGTACACCTGATGCCACCCTGTCCACTAAACCATGTCTTGAAGTGCCACATCTAAACGTTTTTTGAACATCTCCAGGGACGATGACTCCACCACCTCCCTAGGGAGCCCATTCCAATGCCTAACGACTCTAACAGTGAAGAAGTTCTTTCTAATGTCCAGCCTGAACCTCCCCTGGCGCAACTTGAGACCATTTCCTCTCGTCCTATCGCTAATTACTGGGGAGAAGAGCCCAATCCCCACCTCACTACAACCTCCTTTCAGGTAGTTGTAGAGGGCAATCAGGTCTCCCCTCAGCCTCCTCTTCTCCAGACTAAACAACCCCAGCTCCCTCAGCCGCTCCTCATAAGGCTTTTTCTCCAGGCCCTTCACCAGCTTTGTTGCCCTTCTCTGAACATGCTCCAGCACCTCAATGTCCTTCTTGTAGTGAGGGGCCCAAAACTGGACACAGTATTCAAGGTGCGGCCTCACCAGTGCAGAGTACAAAGGGATGATCACTTCCCTAGTCCTGCTGGCCACACTGTTTCTGATACAGGCCAGGATGCTGTTGGCCTTCCTATGTGCTTGAAGTCTTGAGTGCTTATGGTATTTTGAGTATAAAGACACTAAGACAACCTGGGATCTGTTTATTTTGGGCCTCTGAATTAGGGGTCCAAATTGAATGAGTATGTTCTACATTGACAAATGCTTATAGTTCACATCTATGTTAGTAAAAACTGTGCACGTGTGCAAACAATAAAGCTGGTTTAGATACTGTGAGAATAGGAAGAGGGGGGGAAAAAGCACCTTCAGAATGACAGGAGGCATAGGAGATACCTTTCAAAAATGTTATTACATGCCGACTAACTTTTTTTTTAATTTGTTTTTACTTAATGTGCCTGATAACTACTGGCCTGTTTGTCTTTCTCATAAGGCACCTTAGCTGCTGTTTGGACAACATCCATTTGATAATGAAGCAAGATGCAGGCTAGACAGCTGCTTTTTTCTCACTCATTTCACTCTGTTATTGGTTAACTTAGTGGAAAAATGTAAATTTTCCAGGGACTTTAGGTTGGAGGTATCCCAGCCAAGGTAGATATGTGCTTGACTTGAGGTCTAATTTAACTCCTGTGTAGTATTGATCGGCTTGGCCCACCGGGGACCCTTTGAGTCTTCTTTGCCAAAGGTAGACAATGGTATGAAAGTAAAGTGTAATAAATGCCCCTGTCCGGTCCCATGTCGATATACAGCTGCTTTTTTTTTTCTTTCTTCTCCTTTTTGCCGTTTTGAGTGCATCAGTATTTCACGTTTATTGTAGTGTGATGAAACACCTTTCAAAATGGCCAGAGGGACACTCAGCAGTAAGCATTTAGGCAGTACAAATTGGAGTGAACAGGAGGACAGTTAGCAGGGAATATTTCTGAGGTCAAAGCAAGCTGAATAGGAGCTGAATCAGCTAAAAGCAGAGTTGAGAGCTACAGTACCTACTGCAAAGTAAATATAGATTACATTCCTCTAGATAAATTGATCCACTGGAGGACGATAGGTCTTCCAGAAAAAGAGGTTGCTACAAAAGAATTAAGTATTTTACACTGACATACATACAAAGAACCCTTAAACATAGCAGCTAGAGACGTATCACCAGGATAGTCCATACTTGGTCCTCACATGAATAATTTGCAGTGCACTGCAAGATTTAGGAGTCCACTAGCCTGCACATCCCTGTGGATGCTGACTAGTATCCAGTAAGCAAAGCATTAAAACCTAGCTGCCCAACTGAGCAATAATTCTCACTTAGGCAAGTGGACAAATGATAAGATTGCACAGCAATTCAGGTGGGAAGGAGCCCCAGGAGGTCTCTGGTCAGACCCCCTGCCCCAACAGCGTCAGCTCTGGGGTCTGACCTGGTTGCTCAGGGTTTGATCCACTCAGGTCCTGTAAACCTCCAAGGATGAAGACGGTGCAATGAACAAAGGTGAAAGGACATCCAGATCAACAAGTCTGTCCTCAACAGTGGTAACTCCAGAAACAACAAGCAGAACTTTGGATGTGAGACTATAGCAGTTTGTCAAGAACAGCTCTCAGGTTTCCTAAAGAAACTACTAAATTATTGAAAAAAGATGTTAGAATAAATGCCTTTGTGAAAGCTCTCCTCTCTCTCCATTGACCCTACAAGTGATGTAGATGATAACCTTTTGGCTCCTGAAAAAATGTGACCATTGTGTGCATAATTATTTTTAATCAGGAAAATACTCAGGAAGGAACGCAGAATTGCAATTACCAATAAAGGTGCCATTGTCTAATAGTTGCAATGAATCATTTAAAACCAGATTATACCAGATCAATGTGAATAAAGACACATGGCTCCACAAAATCCCCAAAGATGTCTCTTCAGCATCGCACCACAGAGATATAGGGATCCAAACACACGAGAACTGTGCAGAACTGTGACTTCAGTAAGCGATTA
>NW_009598439.1:12812-57591 GCF_000690535.1 Cariama cristata | reverse complement strand
ACTGCGTTGAGCTATTACCGTGTAGTGAAAATAAGAAGAAACATAATTCAAAAATATATATCATTATTTCCAAATTAGGAATGTGATGAACACATTTGTAAAAATGCCTTGAAACTATTTGCAAATATTTGCCCTCTCTTTCCAAAGGTCATTCTAGACTGAGCAAACGCTGAAGGCACTAAAGAGAAGACTTGAACTCAGGGTTCTTCTTGAAGCTAGAGAGCTCGATGCACTTCTGCTGGGTCTCTCTGCAAGCACATAGGTATTGCTCTTTTCTCTGTACAGTGGCACACCTTTCTCGAGGCACTATCCAGAAATACATCTGAAATAGCATTGTGGAGTTTGATTAAATGGAAACACAGCTGCATTAGTGGGTGAATTCTGCCCAGAATATCTTCTCAGTGCTTAAAAAAAAAAAAATCTTATAAATGAGATTAATTGTTTACAAGAGCATGCAAGATTACAAGAGTGGTGGCACTATTGCCGTAATTTTTTTTTTTTTTTTTTAAAAAGACAGTGTACAAGATAGCATATGACATGGGGCCAGGATTTCATCAGCACATAGGCAAGTCTAATGGATTTCCACGCTCAGCACTCCTCTGCCAAGACGCTGACTTTTAATATGGGAAATAGACCCCTGCTCAGGATGGAGCAGTCTTGGCCAACCTCAGGGGTCCAGGCATCAGTGTAACTTTTTTGTCAAAGCAGGAGGTGTTTTGGAGGCATGTCCATGATGGAGTGTAACATTATAGGGGGCTGGATTTAGCTGGAACCTATAACTGTTTATTGGAGCTAAAGCTACTTGAACACACGGTAGCACTGTCTTTTGGCAGTCATTTGCAAAATTGGGGTTGATTGTCTAGAAGTGAGAGCAAAATTACCAGAAAAGGAGAGATTAGCTTTATATATAGTTCATTTGTTGTTTGCTATCTATGCTAACCTCCTTGCATTTTTCCATTCTGTCCTGAGTAACTGAGTATCCTGAGTTTTCAAGGGTAAGTAACTTTGTGATTGCTGTACATTTTTCCAGCCTAAAAGCCATCAGTAAAGTGAATGGGGATACTCTCGTAAGTGCTTAATGCCTGATGTAAGAGTTGCATGATCTAGTCCAGAAGTAACACAGTTACCTCAATTACTGTAGTCCCACAAGGCTATTCACAGCAGTACTTAGGAGATGCTGTAGGCTCGGGCTCTGGTATTATAAACTCCTCAGGGCAGCATGACTGTACAGAGGATCTCATCAGCAGTTAACAAACAAGTCCTCTATGAGACACTAGCCATTTTTTCTACTCGGCTTTTATTTATTTTTATTTATTTTTTTTTTACGTCTAGAAACGAACACGTTGTTATTAAAGCTATGGCAAAACGCACAGTCTCACCGTATCGCTTTCCTAAAGCAACACGACACAGTGAGATGCCATGTGTACTTTTGTGCTTTTTTACATTGTTATCAGGGAAAAATATGTCTTGCAATTTCCCAGGGGGCTCCCTGGGACAGTGTCTCAGTGTGAAAGGGCACCATGGGGCTGCCTTGGACAGTTTTCTTTCAATAAGGTTTTTTTTTTTCTATTGTAACCACTCTGCTCTGCTGCTTCACTGATTTCCCAGCTGTTCTTCTTCTGCGGTGTCTGAAGTCGAATGCAGAAAATCTGTGGCTGAACAGCTCAGAAATAAGCAGCCCATCATGGCAAGCATGAGAAAACCATGAATACATCTTTCTCTTTAGACATAATGGTTTGATTCTCTGTTGCGTGCTGGGGGCACAATGTGTAGTGTTTGTACCCATACTTAATGGGCAGAAATAACTCTGCAAGGTACCAACCGCGGGATAATAAGACCTTGAGTATCCCACATCAGAGATGGCATAAAGACTGCAAAAGGTGACAGGTTCCCAACACAGAAATTGAATTTATTTTATTGTTACTTATGTCCACGTGCAAAGCTGCGAGGGTCTCTCAGGTATAATTTAAGCAGGACCTAGGCAGAAGGAGTTAATTGTCCCGGGAGCATCGAGCTTTCCCTGACAGTGGATGACTATCACTCTGTTACACAAGGGAATGACAAGATTGAAGGCCCCTCCAATTGTTTATCTTTTTCTATGTAATGCCCCAGAAGGCATTATTTCTTGTATGACTTCACACGGGGAAAAACCAAGCAAATGAACAAACACTGTCTTTCCAATAACAGTCAATAGTATATCTACAATGCACTTTTCCTCAGTTAAAAAGTCTCTTTTTAAATATACTGTCAAAATACATGCATGTGATAAAAGAAATTCTGCAGGAACATGCAGTATGTTTTGAAAGTTAAAGTAGAGTCATAGACAAAATGGGATTGAAAGGATCTAGAAAGGTCATTTTTCCCAAGGCGCAGGACTGCCTGCTCTTCTTGAGAATTTTGTCTAGCCCATTATAGGTAATTTTCTTTCAAATGATGCCAATAAAACCACAGATTTGATATCAGTAAAATTCTTTGCCAACAAAAAGTTCATCATTTTTATTCTGGAAGAGGAAGAGAGGCTCAAATGTTCAAGAAGAACATTTGAAAGAAAAAAACCCATAATGGATGACTACTTCCATTACCAATCTTTTTGATTTCTTAATTTGAAATATTTTAAACCTAAAATGTCATTCAAATACCTTTGTAAAAAATAATGTGAAAAAAATATTCATGACTGAAGTGTGTGGTGAACAACTTATTCAATGTGAAACAGGGTTTTATTTCATGAAACTGTTTTCAGAAAAAATCAATTTACTTGGTTCAAAGCCTAATTCTTCTCTTTGACAAGACAGACTAAAAAATCCAGCAGTTTTAATCTGACTCCATTTCAATAGGGTTTATTTTAATTTTATTTAATTAAGTGAATGTAGTAAACTATCTCTACTTCACCTTCTCTGATAGGAGATAAACAATATACTTCTTAAAGAGATGGGTAAAGTTATTACTTCATTTCTATGTAATCATGTTTTGGTGTATGTGATCCCTCAAATCTCTGACCAAGTTGATGTTATTGAACTTAACATTATTTTTCTTAGGCTTTTAATATTATCTATTTTTTAACATTTATTTTTAATATTATAATTTCCAGGTGCACTTCATGTTTTGCAAACATGCTTTCTCCATGCAAGAAAATCTGTACCTTTTTTTTGCATCCCCAATGATGACAGCTATTGCCTACACATCTACTGATATGAACTCTATATGCCATCTGGTTAAACTCTAGCTGTTTTGATTCAGATGCATTAGAAAGCTTCACAGACAGGTCCTGCTACATCTCGCCTTATCAGGTGTGATTGCTAAGGCCCACCCTGCAGACCAATGTAGTGAGGCTCAAAGAAGTCAGACAACATCCCTGAAGGCTCCAGTACGCAGAATCCAAGCAACACGGTCCTTCCCTTTCAGCATCTTGCTCCAGCAAACATGTTGCTCTTACTACCCTACAAGAACCCAAACCCATTGTTTCCATAAAAAAACAATGAAAACAAGGAATCGCCCCTTTTTGAGAAGTACAGAAACACAGTTTCAGAATTTCCCAGCATGTATCTAAGCACAACCATTGCTTCTGTCTCCATTTTTATTGCTTTAGGCAATGGAAACTGTAGTTTCTATATTTAATGTATTGAAACTGCCTGGTCTCCAAGGTAGCGGGGGTATCTATATACACTAGTAGAATACATTTCAGGCTCAATCACTTTGAAAGCCTGGATAATAGACGAGCACTTGTACTTTGGATAACAAAGTTATTTCCCTTAACACCAACAAGCTGCTCAGCTAGTAACTGCATCAGGCATTGATTTTGTTAGCCTGTTTGTAGGCACTGTAGGGGCCTTTTTAATGATAAAACTAAAAAATTTGCAGATCATTCTTCATGTGCACTATTTCACACAGCAGAGCTGACAGGAGGAGCTATATTAATTTCAACACTGCTGTTTTGAATGTCAGTGGAACATCTGTAGGACCAGCCCTGGATCTGTCAAACACAACCTCCCCGTTTTAAGATAGATTGAAGCCTGAACTTACATCTCCAGCCAGATTTTATACCTGGTTCCTATTGGGACTGTAAATATGCATTCAATTCCCTAACTTGCAGCTTAGATCCCAACTGAACACGCAACAGGATTCAGATGTTGGCTTCTTCCTGCTATACTCAGGTCTACGTATTTCAACAGGCCAAATATCTGCCTATTTACTCATTTTTCATTACCAAGTGCTAAATTAAAAGTATCATAAGCTACTAGTTATATATTCTCTGGCCATCTTTTTCTTTTTCTTATAAGAAATGCTTGATCTACACTTTTTCCTTATAACACGTGCACTTTCTGAACAGCAGCAGTACCGCAGTGCCCAGCACATCCCTCCTCCCACCCCTCGCCATCTAACTCTTATTATCGGTAATGGGAACTAGGCATGTACATGAAAATGAAAGCAGATCCCTTAGTGTAAACTTTTTGACAGAAGTGTTCGTAACAACTTTTCAGAAAAAACCCCATGTCTCGTTTATTTTCCCCTTTCTTCCTCCCAGCTTTATGTCAGTCATCAATCGAACAGGAGACAACTCATTTCATTTCTGTGACACACAATGATGGACTTGTGTTACAACCCTGACTTATTTTGAGAACTTCAATTTCTCAAGCTGAAAGCCTGAATGTCCCATGCTTGGAAGGGCTATTGATCTGATGTAGATGGACAGCTCAAGAGGAACTGATACATTCCTTACAGCAATTTTTTTCTGACCACTACATAATGTAGACTTTCTGGTTGTTTGTTGACATCTAAAAACTTTCATTCTGTGATTTAACTGATACTCTTTTGCCGCTTCTACTCAATATTTCCCTGTACTATTTGATGTAGGAGTTATTTATTATCTACTACCTGGAATGGAAAAGCTGGTTCACTGTGATAAAATGTACGAATTCATAAGGCGGCAGGAACATATGAATGCACATCGCAATAGTACAGCTGCAAATGTAGGCCACTTCCAGATCCTAATCCTTCCCGGTGTCTTTCAGAAAATATAAAGTCACCATAAAATGGGTTTGGATACCCACTCCCTGCCTCGGACAGGAGAGACCAGCCATTACAAGTGGCACAGCTCACCTTGCGTTCAAGCACAAGATGGGATAAAAACTCACACTGCAATTTAATCAAGGAGGCTAATTTTGCTTCAAAGCAGGATAAATACCAAATATCTGTGTCTCCTCCTTTCTGGATTTTGCCTGCTTTGCCTCGGCTCCCCCACGCTCCTTCTGCGTGGACAGCAGGTACCTGTCAAGCATGGGGACATCGCTGAGATGGCCGAGGCCCAGCACCGTGCCGGCAGGAACAGCCTCTTGGCTGTCTGCAGATCACAGGAAACAATTCATTCCACTCTTAATGATTTATATAATTTCTTTGGACTCACTCCTGGCTTATGAGGTTTTCTGCTTTTTCTGTTATAGCTTAGAGAACCAAACAAGAGTCTTTCAAAAACTGAGGGGCAACTCCTCAGCCGAGGTAGCTCTATGTGACAGAATTAGTCTACGTTAATACCAGCCCAGAATCAGTTCCCGAGTTTCATTATCAGCCTTGCCTTTAAAGGAGGACCTCCTCCTACAGGACTAATTTAGAGCAATGAAAATTAAACTGCACCTCATCTAATAGTCAAAAAGATCTGGAGAAATTGTCCTCGTTTAAATACCAATTCAACTCTTTTCTGTCACAGCAGGCTAGTGTATCCATTTTTTTCTTCTAAAAGCCAAATACTATTCAAACAAAACAGTCACTTCCATGTTAATTATAAGAAAGCAAAATAAAAAAGAAAAATAACATAAAAAAGAGAAGAAAAAAGCGACGTGAGAAAAAAAAACAAAAAGGATATTAAAGCATTTTATGGCAACCTAGATTGTGCAACTAAAGCATGATGTGGTCTTAGACCTTTACTTTGTGTACAGAGCCAGACTTTATTCTTTGATTTGGTGCATAGGATCACAGTTTATTATGATTATAATGGTTATAATTTTGTTGACATTTGAAAGAAATAAGGAAGGAATAAGGAATAGAGGTAAACGAGGTTGCTGCAGAAAAAGCATCTGTGATTCAGCCAATGGGAAGAGAATGTTAGCACCGAAGAATACTAAAAAAAGTCTAAATAGCTTACCCCACCCCAAAATTTGTCTTTTAGCAAATTAGCATTGGGTTCTTTATTTGAGTTAAATTCCCAGTGAATTAAGAACAAAGACTTTTGGGCTCTTGGGGTTTTAAGGGCAAGTATATTTTCAATCATAATTGCCTATTTAGAAATGATGGGGTCAGATTCTGTGCCATTTTAACCCTTGGCACCAGCAGATCCCAGGGACTCCTTGGTAGTGCTAATCAGATGCCAACAGTTACAAAGGAGTCACCCACTTAGGTGCCCCTTCCAGTCTGGGCTGGGAACGTTTATCACAAAAAAACAAGCTAGTGGGATAGCAAGGCTTTGGAAAACTGATTCAGCTCAGGTTTCTCAAACTTTTTTCACAGCGTGACCTATATTTAAATAACTCTGTTTTTTTCCCCATCACAAATTCACCATCTCACGCACAAAATCCCACATAGTATCTGTCACTGGCACCTCAGAGGAGCAAAGTATTTGCGGAGAGCTCAGTATTTTCCTATTAATAACTGCTTCCTTCTCACACTGGAAGATATCAGGGGGTTCAGGTCAAGGCAGCTTTCTGATTCCCATGTTGGAAAGCCAAAAACATCCCTTCCAGCTGCTTGTGCCATGAGCATGGTCACCTCTCCTCTGGGTAGCTTAGAAAAATCCTTTTTCCCGGGTGAGAAGCAGCAATGCTCCCAGCTTTTCCCCCTGGATACCCATTTCCCAGCTGCTTACCACCCACCACTTGTTATGTCAGATCTCCGGGATGACGGTGGGGCAAAGGGAACCTTGGCAAGGCTTCATTTCTGACAGCCTCTGTGGATCCATCCCTCTACTATATGGGAAAATAATTTTTAAAAAATAAAATAAAAAAAAAAAACACACACACAAAAAAACAAAAAGTGGGAATTCCTGGTTAAAGCCTGTACTTATACAAAAAGCATAGCAGCTTGCACGGACTGCAGCACTATGACTATTGCTGTTAATGCTTCTAATGACATCATTGTTTTCCAAGTTACAAAGTGCAGAAGACTGGTTAGGGAAGCCGATGAGAAAGAACTGAAGGCAGTATGGGTTTTAAAGGATATTAGAAGCAAAAGATGTTTCTGGAGATTCTCTTCCTTATTTCACTACTTCCTTTAGGTACTCGGATTTGTTTTTTTCGAAAATATCACTGCAGCAATGTCCAGATAATTAAAACCTTAAATACCATCAGACCTACCTCAGATCCCTGTGTTGACTTTGCTATTACCATTGCTGTTCACGCGCTCCCCTGTACCTTTACTTTTGTGTGCACAGTCAATCTCCTAGCTTTCAACCAAAGTGATTTTTGAAGTAAATATTGAGCGATGAGGCACAAAAAGCATTGCTGAAATACAAATGTATTACAGCTATTGCATTTTCGCTCTGCACTTTACATAAATGCAAGGAGCTTTTGTCAAGATTTCTGTTTTAGAAGTCCATGCTGTTTACTGCCTATGCACTTGAAGGGTTTTTTCTTCCCTTTAGGTGGGAGGAGGCTCAAGGAAGACTGGCAAGCTGCTTTTCCAGGTGCTGGAATAGTGCAAAGCAATTCAACCATACTCATGGATGGGGGCCATCTAACTTATACGGCCAGTAGTGTCTTTTCCTTTTTGGCAGTTCTTTTGTTCCAGGTGGAATAGTCTTTCATCCACATAAAGGAAATTCTTGTTCGTCTCACTCTCAGGTAATGGTCTAAAACCACCCAGCTGCAGTAAAATGTGGAACCTATACGTGTGTGTGTGTATATATATATACACACACATTGTATGGACACGTACATACATGCTTATATCTTTCTCATACATTACACACACTCATGCTGCGTACTAAGTTAATTGAAGAAAAAGTAAGAGCATTTTTTCCTGTTCTGTTAGTGCCAGAAAGCCCCAGCGTAGCTGCAGGAGAGAGCACTTTACAACGCAGACGCTCCAGACCAGGTTCCAGCTGTCAGAATTTTATGTCCTTGAGATACTTCTGGAATAACAAAGTGTCATGCACGTCCCTGCCAGTACACGAGATCAGCACATGAGATCAGACGTACAGATGTTGCCTCCACATCCACCCACTGGCATCTTATTATCAGTTTAGTTAGTATCCTCCACCCATTTTCAGCCAACTAGGAAGTCAGGAGTTGTAATTTGTGAGAATGAGCTGTATAGCAACCATTTATCTGAAAAACAAACCTCTGCTGGCAAAAACTTACGAAGCAAATAAGAATCTTATGGAGGTTTTCTGTCTTGGCACATGTAGGTAACTAACGGGGAATGCTGCGATTACACAGTCCCATGAGCAGTGGTACCTCTTAGAGGCAAAGGAAGGGACATGGATTAACACCAGATGCAAAAAACTTGCTTTAATTGACCGACAAAGACATTGTCTTTGGGAAGAAACATCACAGACCACTGCACCTGACTTTCTTCACCCTTCTTCCCTGCCCTTATTAAGAAATAAAAGGTTGAGCGCAAATTCAGGCTTGTGGATGCTGCTAGGGGAAATAGGCAGGCCATGGTGGCCAGGAGGCAGAGGAAACGGTCAACCTCTGCCTCCACCCTCAGGGACCAGCAGTGCCAGACAGCCAGGGCCTTCGGTTAGGAACCCATGAGCATTAATCGCAAGGGCCAGGAAGGATACCCCTCGATATCTCAGGTCAATAGATTTCCAGTAGCAGTGTTATTTCTACTTGTTTAAGGTGGCAGCTTTATCAGCACCGTGCACGGCACATAAAGTTATGCAGAAGGAAACAAGCTTGGGAGGAACAACTGAGTCAAGATAAGTGTTGTACTGTTAATTACTCAGTTAATAAATCCAGGAAGAAGGTGGGTTTCGATTCACTGCCATATAGACTGGTATTCTGGCAACTGGGGAAAGACATCTGCTCAGCCCAGGCCTCCGCTGTCCGTGTGTATGATCACACCTTTCTAACGAGCATCTTAAAGCACTCCCTGAGCAGAAGGAATTTACCCTCACTCTTGTCCCTTCTTACAGCTTTGGGTACCGAGAGGTTAAACAGCTCAGAGGAGCTCTGAGCTGGATCCGGTCAGGCTGAGCCCCAGGGGGTCTGGTCCCCATGGGGGTCCAGTGCTGCAGCAGAAGGCAGGTCTGGCTCTATCGTCCCCAAGCCCCTGCGCTCCCCGAAGGAGGAAGGACAGGAATTTGCCTGTTATGTTTTTCCTCCTTTGCTGCAATTATGATTCCTTGCTTAAGTTTCCAATCTTTAATTGGGTTGGAAAATTGCAGTCACGGCACAGGGGGGGGAAAAAAATCCCGGCTACTCTGCCTGACTCAAACGTCTGTTTTCATTTACTACGCCATCCTCCTGAGTTACTTTGTTAACTAGCCTAGAACAAGGATATCTTGAATTAAAAAGATGTTCTGCCCTTCACCGGCTGCTCTGCCTCTCCGTGTGCACAGCGAGGTGCCCAGGACTGCCTCTGCAAGGGAGTTTGGCCCGGGTAGCTTTATGTAGGAGGTGATATAAATAGATAAAAGCCTCACTCATGGGATCTAAACTTATTTCTACATATACCTTCCTGACTGGCACACAATGTAATGTAATCTATGTGACTCTTTCTTGCCAGAGAGGCCCACTCACAAGTTTTCTGTTGAACACAGCTCTTAATGTTGCGGTTTTGTTCCCAGGGAAAAAAAGTGCCACTGCAGAGAAAACTGTTTAAGTTTCTATTGCACAACACACAAATTCAAGTGAACACTGTACTTTCTTAATCAAGTCCTCTAGTGCAATTAAACAGACCGTGGAGGGTTAAAAGTGTTTTTTCTCACACATATCTCCCCACTGGCAGGAATAGAGTTAGAACATTTCTAATGATGAAGCTCACTCTTGCCTGGAATTCAAAGACCATTCACCTGATGGTAATGAAGGAGGTCAATTTAGCTTAAATCCCTCCCCTAAAAGGGGGGAAGGGGTCAGGAATCAGCTCACACATAGCAGTACAGAGCAACCTGGTGCAGTTCTACTTCAAAAGGTTTGAATTGCATCACTGATGCAGAGTTGAATTCAGAAAAATGCAGCCTGGGACAGCTGTATTGTGTGCAGCTCTTTCCAAAAGCAGCTTTGAAAATCAGACTTTCAATTCCAGTTCAGATATAGACAATTTCAGGTTAAAATTAATAATAATAATAGCAAGCTTCCCCTTTATCCTCACAGTCCTTCTCTTTTTATTTCTCAGTAAGTTCTGAGAATGTAACACCTTAGAGGGTAAATCCTGGAGTATGCTAAGTGCAAAGATTTTGACTATTTACAAGCTGTCAAACATAACAGCCAGGTTTTAGCACCTAAGCTGGTGCTCGGCTCTTTGCAGAACAGAGACAGCACTCAAATGTATAGCTATTGTACGATCAAGCCTAAGTGATAGTGATAGCTGGTCATACTTAATGCCAAATCAGTCTCTTGCTTATGGTGGTGGACTCTTTCTGACTTCAGATGACAGGTTATGTTCTATAAATACTGATGGGTTTCTATAGTTAAGTTTAACCTAGAGAAGTATAGATAGTTGTTAATATTCATGGGCTGCGTTCTGCCAGCTGAAACCAAGAGGATTCCATGGTTATAACCTAAGTCTATGAATCCACTGCTTTATAAATATCCCATTATATCCTTAAAATACACAGGCCACATATAAACTGGCTTTCTCTTTAAAAAGGCAGTAATTTACTGCCCCTTTTCTCATTTTAGAAAATCACTAGACATGCTTGATGACTGATAGACTTGGCTCAACTGCACACATCTCTCACGGAGCATCAAGACTGAAGTGTGACTTCTAATTCAGCAAAAAAATTAAGCCACATGCTTAAAGAAGTTCAACTTATTTACTATCTTACGGTGGAGTCTACACTGACAGAGCTAGAGGGATACTACCTTTCATTCACAGCACTCCAGCACTACAGTTGCAGCTCTATGAGACGTTAGAGCTTTTGAACATCTTTCTAACGGGCAAATTGTGCCAAAGCCAGAATTAGAATATCTCTTACCTTGGTCCCTTGGTAGACCAGTCAGCCCCAGGAGCAACTCCCCCGTGCACAGCTTTCACCTCAAAAGTCAAGCCAGTACTACTCTTTTTCCCTTTCATCATCATTAAATTCATCCTCAGTTAGGAGAAAACGCAGTTCTGCACTGTGACATCCCATGAAATTATGAAACACTGCCTCTGAGCTGAAAAAATGAGTAGGCATTCATTTATTTTCAATCTGAGACCATTGATAATCACCTGTGGTTTAGTATTTGTATAGTGTACTGAAAACAGACAAAGTTCATCCTGAAGTGCCAGCACAGCCTTCCATTAATCTCCAGTTCAGACCCTTAAAGGAGGAAGTAACAACTCTGTAATGATAAGGCTGGTGGCAACAGCCAAAGCGCTTGAAGGTCTGTTCTTGTAAAGAAAATTTTTCAATTAGTTAAAGAAGCCAGGAGCATCAGCTTTCAAAAAAAGAGCTTCCTTATGAATCTTTGATCTCTCTCACTGTACCATGTTTCTCATGAAAGACAGTCGTAGTGGCACTGTTTAAATAACATCTACAAAACAGTTCAATTTGCAAATCAGTAGGATTACAGTTTCCTTTATAATCTTTATTTAAATGAAGCAGTGTGAATGAGCTGTTAAATTAAGGGCTTGTCTATGAGAGTTGTGTCCAACTAGAAGTGGCCAATACTTGAGAATAACAGGGAATAAAAACATGATTCATGCAAACTAAAAGCAGAAAAAAGGCAAATTTAAAATGCCTGATCTCAGTTTTGGTCCTAGAGTCTCAAAACCAGAGAGACTTATTCGGGTAGGTTGCCCACCCCCTTCACCACCTGTAATTACTGCTTTTATTCCAGGACATTACTGTTTACTAAACTTGAATAAAAATAATTTATCTGTGAGCCTGCCAGAAGCTGGGCATGACCAGTTGTCCTTGCTGTGCCGGAGAAGACCCATGTGCTACCTGAGACCACAGTTACAAAGCCAGCCCTTCTTGCGTGTATGTAGCGTTGCAGGTCTCCAACTTGGGCTGTCCACCCCATGTTCCCCACCCTTCACTCCATCCAAATGGAGAGGCAGCAAGATCAATGAGGGAGGTGTGTGTGCGAGATGTCTCTTTGAGAAACCAGAGGCAATGATGGGGTACACAGAAGGGAAGGTGTGTTTTGAGTCTTGAGCTGAGGGCAGGAGGAGTGAGTCCCCGAAAGACAGACCATGACAGATGGATGGAAGAGAAAGGAAGACCCTTGTCTTGCCCTTGGTCCCCTCCTTGGCTTACAAGTCCCAAAGACTTGTAAGAAGAAATGCTGGTGCTGTGCTATAGTACATTCGGCCAAAAGCTGTGCCCTTCCTGTAGCCTCCAGCTTTTAAAAACCCAGACAACCACAGATCCACCCTCTCTTCAACTGCAATGGGAGCATATTCATCTGATCACAGATTTAAGTTATTACTGCTATGGCAAAGTGTGATGGCAGAGGTTATGTTCCAAAAATGTAAATGTCACGGAATTACATAATCATCTGTTTAAATTTTATATATATTTTTATATATGTGATTCAAATTCCTAACATGCTTTTTTGGATTATCGATGTTTTCCAGTGCTCTTGTGGTTGGTAAAGTGAGCACAAGGAGGTCCTGAGCACCCCGTAAGTGGCAGAAGTGCCTGATGGTGTTACCTGGCCGAGGCAGCACAAAACACTCATTCAGCGTCTACGAGATCAGGGTTTTTTTTTTTATCCAAATGCCAACTAAGAGTAGATGTAGGATATTTCAGTGTTTATGATAAAAATATACCAGAAAATAACCACATATTTCATAATAAAAAAAATTGCATCTTGAAAGCATTTTTGACAGGGTTCCACTTTAGAAGTTAATGGCAACATCAGAGGTACAAGAGTCCTAGAATAAATGGAAAATTGGCTTCAAATATTAAAGACAGAGAGCAAGAAACCAAGAAAAGCATAGTCATAGATGGATGATACTGCTTTGGCAGGAAAGGTAAACAGTGAGGAAACACGCTGCCAGATGCAAAAAGACTTAGATCATTAAAAGGGAAAGTTTTGAAAGAGATGAAAAAACCATTCAACACAAATAAATTAGAACAGTATCACCAATATTGTCTGTCAGCATTTCTGCTATAAATCCTGCTTCACAGGAGTGTATTCCACATCTGAAAAAAATATCTCCCAAATGGAACTTGGCATGCCAGATTTCTGGCCCGTATTAGCATGTCTTTTGTCTTCACTAAGTTTCACGAGACATAAATGGAAATTTAATTTGGATTCATGATGATTCAGCTCATACACACAATATGGCGACACCAGTTTGCATTACCTGAAATTTGAAGAAGCCTTCAATAATTATTTTTTCTCCTCTAGTAAAAGCAACAGACAAGCTATTAGAGTTTAATGTTGGATACTTCAAATTTTCTAACAACATTTTTTTCAAAACTGTTCAACATACCTTCAATACAAAACGTTAAGGTGCGGCAGGGGAGAACTGATGCTGCCTGTTATGCAAGTAATTCAACACTGAAAGGGATGCCTGTCCATATCCTTCTTAAACTATCAACAATACAACATCTCCTTAATAGAACTTGACTACATACAGACTGATCTAAAATCCAAGAACAATCTCCAAGAGACAAGACGGAGAAATAGTATTTTCAATAAAACCGTATAGTGTTTTCTAAGAAAAACTAGTGCTTTAAAAAAAAAAAAAAAAAAGGTGATTTAAAAATCCTCTAACTGCTGAACTCATCCTGACAAAAATCTGGTCCATATCTCACCCATCCCGTTATTAATCCATACTATTTTGGTTTTTAGTCTGATCACCAATAGAATAGTATTTGAATTTTTTTACAACTGTCTTTAAAATCACTGTAGGAATTCTGGAGGATATAGCATTATCTTCTACTGGAAGCTATAAAATTTTAGGTTGATATTATAGATTTTCCTTTGGCAGACTGTTTTGATATATGGATACAAAGGGTTTCAAGAGATTTGTCAGTGTAAAATTGAATTAAGTATAAATTGTCTAAATAATTGTATGTGCACAGTAAAGTGTCTTTGAAAAATAAGGCTACCACTATGTATGTGCTGGTAAAAATGAGAAATTCAGAGCTAGGAATAGGTCGTGCCCTATGATACATGGTGCGCATCACTGCTGCCTTTGGAAATTCAGCTACTTCACCTGTCCCCCTGATGTGATGAAGACAGAGGGAGTAAGATAAATTGCTCTTCATAAAAAAGATTAGGCCAGAGCAGCAGAAGGAAAAACAAAGAACAAACAAACTATCTAGAAAGTGAGAGGATGTATTTACTGCTGACCATTGCTACTTTACTGACTCTGCGAAGTGCTCACAGCTGCCTGTCCTCTGTCTGTTTGTTTTGCCTTCTGGGTGACTTTGGTGTCTCTAAACTATCACCTCTTGTATAAATAAGGTCTTATAGGAAAGCAGCTCTTGCGTTCCTGCGCCGGTGACTCAGCCAACGAGTGGTTTGGATTTGGGGTTTTCCTCATCCTGTCATCATAACCCACACTTCTTAGCAAGGCTTTGTCAGAGATCTTGACTCATGGGCTAAACCTAGACACGTCTGCCGATGCGGCTGTAAATAGGTTTAGCTCATTACTTATTTATTTATTTATTTATTTACCTTCCAGAAAATACATATGAGGTTTTTACACACTGAAAGGAAAAATAAAAAAGACCTGCACCCTGGATCTTACAAGTGAACTGTGAGTGACACGAAACATGAGGAACCCCTATGGCACTGAGCACCAGGGAGAGAGTCCTTAGTCCTGGCATACGGATGGTAACAGCAGGTCCCAGTGGTACGCACAGCAGACACATGAAGAAGTGGAAGTACTTAATGTAAGACGCATCTTTCCAAAGAATATTCTTTTCCCGCCCATAGCATGTGTCCTGAAGAATAAGTTATATAGTGCTGCAGCTCCAAAGGGGGCTTCATCCCACCTGCTGTGCATGTTAACACACCTCGGGAAAATATCAGCGCACACTTAACGTAGGCGCTAGGAGATCCCACAGGTATATAGAAAGCATATGGAAAAATAAGCACTTTAGCATAGCTGAATGCAATAAAGTAGCAGGGAGATAAAACATTATTTTGAAAGTGGAGACTGAATGCATGGGAGGAAAGACAAAAGCAGCAGATCACGCCTCTGCAAACAGGCAAACAAGGACGGTTTCTTTTCTTGCTTTCCAGCTTTTCATTTCCACATAACCCTTGTCGTCCACCTTCCATTGTGTCTCATTTAAATGCTTTAGCTCTCCAGAACTTTTAACAAACTCCACACACATCCAAGCAACTACATATAAACAAGAAAAGCCTGCCCCACATTCAGAGCCTCAATTTATGCTGGGAAATGTGACATCCAACTGGGAGCAAATCTGATGGTGAAACATTGCCCTACAAGGTAAGTAAAGCCTCAGCTGACTTCATCAGACCAGAACTTTCCAATGGGGCGCGGCTGCTCAGGGATCTACCCCTTCTGTCGTAGCCCAGTGGGTCTGGAGAATGGGAGGTCGAGCTGTGTGCTATGGCCTGAAGAACACAAAATATAGAATTTCCTAACGTATCCATGCCTTAACACCTTGCTTGTGCTTCCCCTTGGTGCTTTCTACTTTCAGTATTTTGCTTTCTGAAATTTCAAGGCATAGGCCATATCTCTGCAATATCTTCCGACACCTTAATCCAGCTTAGGTGGACACTAAAAGGGAATTCAATAGATTCATGCCTTGGAAGAATTATTGAGAAAATTCATATATTATGAAGGTACTGAGAGCAATACCTTAAAATTACAGCGACGTGTGCTGAACTGGCATGGTAATGCTCCAATTTCTACTCACTTCTGGGCACAGATTTTTCTGTGCTTACTACTCATACAGTTCAGAGCCTAAATAAATTTTCTGTGTAGTTTTTGTTCTTGATTGGTATACATTTATCCTGTGGGAAATGTTTTTTCCCCCTCCTAAAATCTCTCATCCACAAACTGTTTTCTGTTTCTGTTACATTACTTCATGTCCCTGTAACATAAATTACAATTTAAAAAAAAATAAATCCCTCTTTGAATTTCTCTTTAACTCATGTTTTCTATATCTCCAAAATGAGTAAAATGTTTTTAAAAAATAAATATTTTCCTTTAATCTATGATAACTGAACAGACGTTTGCTAAATGAAGCCAACAGACATGAGAAGATTCATTAAGTATTTGAGTTTTCTGACACTGCAGATTGGAAGGGAGCAGCTAGGGGCTTTGCCAAAGACAGGACTTTGAATTTTTTTTCCCCCTTATACCAGCAATCTATGGAACTGAGGAGTTATAGCAACTGTATATGTAATGACAGATTATTGCAGTATTAAAGAAGCTGTGCCCTTTCCCACCATACACAGCATCCTCCGAAGTAGATAATATAGGTCATAGCTTAAAAATCCAAGCAACAGCTTTAAATGTTAAAAATCATACACAGCAATACCAATGAATCGATAACACTCCTTTCAACAATTTCTGAACAATAACAACTGGAAAATGATGGCACGGATTCATTTCAGCTTCTTAAAACCTTAAGCTTCTGAAATCAGAGTCTTCATATTAGCATTGAATACAGCAACATTCTGATTTAAATTATTGACAGCCTGAACTAAATTAGTTAGCGTCTCATCTAGTTTCAACAGTCTGCTATTCATTGAGTCGTTCAGATGTTGGATGGGTTCCATCAACATCTCCTGAACACACTTTTTTTTTTTTTTTTTAAGCCAATCTGCTGCTCTCTGGTTCCTTTCTGACACTTCCATCCCTTTCTAATATAATGTTCCCTGAGCTATCACCCCTCATTTCCACATGCTTGTTCTCTGTCATCTTCACTTTCTACTCTTATTTTGCCTTTTCCTCCCATCTCCTTATCTTATATTATGTTCCTTATCAACTCGCTGAAATATTGATGATTCTTTTGCTTTTACAGTTCTTAATTGTTTTTTATGGATCACTGTTGGAAAGGATGCACTGTCGTTGTCCCAAAATTGAGTTGCAATACGCAAGTGTCTTTACACTGAATACATGAAAGTATCTCAAAAGGGACAAAAAAGCACCAGCCTTAGGGAAAAACTTTTCATGTAGGTACAGGAATTTCCCCTCACTTTAAAGACCATACAAAAATTGAGTACTTCCTTCAAGGTTACTCTCCTCCTCCCTTTACTTTGTCTCCTGATGCATCCTCACAGTCTTACCCACGTGCTGTGGTTCCCCACAATTTCACTGCTGTACTGGCAGGTTTTTTTTTGAAAGAGTGGTTGAGTGGGAATGACAGGCAACACGGAACCTGGGAGAGTGGGAAACACAGGAGAAATCCAGCTTTGGGAAGGAGATACTGAGAAATGTGGAGGACTTCTGAGGACCAGGAAAGAAAATCGCCTACTGGGAAAAGCCTTTCTGACAAGTATAAGGACATGTTTCTGTTTGAATTGATGTGCAAGAACAGAAGAATGTCATGTTTTTCACATCTCAAACTCATTTTCATCTTTGTGAATCATTGTTAAAAATTATAACCCCTTTCCTGCTCTTATTTCAAAATTACTGGTCTCCAGTTCCCCATGTATCCTCCTAAGTGACATGATTTCAGGTCCCACTTACACCATAACAGCTTTTCGCTTTGTAAAAACTCGCAGTTGCAGTCCTCAGTGTAGGTGCAGTGGCTCAGATAACAAACTCAAAACCAAGGTAGCCTCGAGTGCTAGCCCATCAATGAGGACCCTGGATATGTTTGTCATTCCCAATTTGCTACTCTATTCTCATTGCAGGTATAAATCAACCACCAGTTTTAGTCTAGCAGAGAAGATAGGGAAGTCGGCCTGTAAGCCAGATTGCAGGTGGGGAGGAAAGAGGAGGCATCAATAAGATTGGTAGATTAATCTTTATATTCCATTTATCACAGAGGGAAGAAAATATTCTAATCTGAAGGATGACATATCTGGCCAAAAAGCCACTGTTATATGGCAGAACATGTCAGATTTTACCAAGTTGCTCTTGTATCCCAATCCTGTCCTCTCATACCCGGGAACAGGGGACAGTAAGACCTGCAAGAGGAGCAGCTACTTTTATGATTTCCCAGCTCACATGTTTGTGATTTTGAGGAAAGGGCTAGCAGCTTGGGGCAACTATGTTTTTTCTGACTTAAAAAGGCACACAGTTGACTGGGGAGGGACTGAGCATTTAAGCTGTGAACTCCGCACTACTTCGTGCCTTCCTTGGTTCTAGCCTAGAACTTCTTGACTGCGTATCTGGGCCCTTCAGCACCCTAAGGTAAATCTTGCTCCAAAGCTGCCTGATTGATATATGTATGGTTCAGAGCTGGACAAATAGCAAGAATCACCAAAATAGACACCTACGTATTTTGAGTGCATTTCTGGATGGCTGCATGAAGGTGTTAATCCCCTATGTGTAGACATTAGCAAAGAATTCATTATTCTGCCCAGTGAGTTATCCCTCTATTAAATGTTAGGAAGAATTAGCCTAATATTTACAGTCAGCTATTTGTTATGTTAAAGAGGTATTTGCCAAATCTTCAGCACCTCCACCACATGCACAAAATCATACTTTAAACGAAGTAATTCTGAATTAAACAAGTGTGCTACTACTACTAGTGGGATTTATAGTAACCAATAATGGTCTAAGAATGTATTTCACAGATTGCTTCTTTATATTGCAAAATGAATAGAGTTTTATATCTGAAGAAACAAATCTGCACATTAAAAATCAATGTTTCTCATGATACACACTTGGTATTATTTCTGGGAATGCTACAGCTGGCATGCACAGCCTAGTTAAAATATTATAATTTACTTGACTGCATGCATAGTCGATTTGCAGTCAAAACTGCCACTTACTACATGGGAGGAAAAACAATGACTTCCATGCTACTGGAAACATCAAAGGTACTTTTTGCACTACTCCCCCTCAAAGCCTCCTGGGAAAAGCCCTGACTCATAAGCTTTCCACTGGTTACTAGAGTGCTTCTTAGGTTTGAAAAAAGAAAAAAAAAAAAAAAAAAAAATCATATTTTGCTACAGTACCTCCACTGAAAAATCCTCAACAAGCAGAATGGATTGAAAAATTCAAGCATGACTAAAAAGTACATTCCCCACTAGTCAGTGAATTTTGCTCCCTATTTGTCACTGCCACCTTGGAGAGCGGTGAGCATTAATAATGCATGGGTGCTAGGAATGTATTAGCAACTAACCTTGCGAAGAAAATCAACTGGGGACCCAGAAGAGCTGTTATAAAAAAAAAAAAAAGGGAAAAAAAAAAAGAAAGAAAGAAACAAAGTCAGAGTTCTCTGGTATCCTCTTATTTATTGAAGAGATTTGGGGAGAAGCGTCAGGGATGGCGGCAACTATGTATCACTGTAAACCAAGGTTGAAAGTCTCTGGAATGGGGTCGTAATTGAGTTCATTGATCACATTCAGGAGGAGACCCACCCCCACCGACGAAGCTCCCCAGCACTGGCCACTCTCCAGCAGAAGAAATACTCCAGAGGATAAAGGATATTTATGCAGATGGGCGGTTGGAGCAGAAATGTCTTTATTAAACATGTGTTTTTAAGGAAAAGCTTCATTCTGCTATTATTCATATGCTAATCGTGATCAAGTTTTCTTGGAAATAGGTGAGCCACGTTTGCTGACCAATTTTTTGGTGGGTTAGGGCCAGTGCGGTGGGTGGAAAAAACCTTCAACTTCACCTGCTTCTGCAACTGAACCATAATAATCATGGGTTTACTACTACAGCTATTCAAATATGGTTATTTACATCTTTTATTTTGTAGTGACATGATAACATATGGATTTTATTCTCATTTTGAAACTCCTCAGTCCTTTCAAATCCAAGTACCCAAAGATATCCAGTACCCAATGAAAATATTCTGCTTCCTAAAATAAAACAGGCTTACCATTACGTTTCTATAGTTTGAAACAATTTGTACACTAAGCTGCTATATCCCGCTGTTAGGTTTGGCAGTAATGGTTTCAGTTAGATATTTATGTCCTGCCATCTCCTTTTAATATATATTGTTTATATTCCAAGGCCTGTTTTCTGGTATAACAATCATTACAAGTTTTACATGGAATATAGTCGCTTTGTGTGTTATTAGCCAAAGCAAATATTGTGTTTAAATCTACCTTATTGATTCACTTTCTCAATGAATGTACCCAACTTGTCAATGTAATGGATAGAAAGAGAGGAATATTCGTAAGGTCTGCAGAAAAAGGAAAATAACATGTTTTCCTTTCTCTTTCTGCTGGATATATAGACAAAAAATTGTCATCTGCTCATCTTATCAAGGAAAAATGCCCCAGAATTATCTGTGCAGAGCCATACTCCTTCTCCTGTAATAATCAGAATGGCCTGATGCTCCTAGCAAAACTATTTGCTTTGTAACTCATCAGTTATATTTTTAGTTACCCATTGCAGACCTTCATGCAATTAATTCATTAAGCTCATTATGACTTAATGTTGCATCCCAAATTCAAAGTTCTATATATACAATTTAATCTTTGGTCATTTTTTTATTAAGATGAGCTTTGAATGAGCTATATTCACCAACAGAAGGATTGGGCCAACTCCCTAATTAATGCTGCAGCCTGTGGATAAGCTAGAAACCTTACTGTGACACAATCGTCCTGCTTTTCACCTGCTTTCCTAATACTTATCAACTAATTCATACTATTCTTCTAATCTTTATTTGATGTTGAAGACAAAATAAAGTTAAAAGACACCTGCTGGTAGATAGATTTTCCACTGAACATGCTTATACAGGCCTTTAGGAAAACTAGATTCTGGCATCCTAAGAGGATCACATGATTAAGATCTGAAGATTGAGAAGAGAATTGGTTCAGTACCAGTTTCCCATTCTCATTACAATTGTTCTCCTGAGAAATGAGTAATTTTTCACCATTGTTTTCTTGACACGACAGTCTTTGTTGTATTTTAGTGTATGGGATTCTTTTTCCACCTTCCTTTCCTTATCTGTTATCCTTTTCTTCTGCCTTCTAAACCCCCCTATGTATGCCACAGTTGTTTAATTTTTGTTATGGAAATGATTAAAGTTTTATTTTGTTTTGTTTTGTTTCATTTATCTCCCAAGAGTTTTTTAGGGTGATAGTCACTCTGTAAATGAATGTAAAAATGCTTTTGTCACATTAGCTTGCATGTTAACTGGTAAAATGCTTGTTATTTTACTCTGATGTTACATTCACAACAGGATAACAGTTTTGATCCTGTTATGCAAAAATCTGCATTATAAATTAGAAGGCATATTTCACACTTTTTTATCTTGGGCAGATTCCTAATGTAGTCATTAGGTGTTAGGATGAAAAAATTGAGATAAGTCAACTTCGATTAGCTCAGCTCACATTAGATTCAATAGATGCTAGCTAAGGCCGTACATGCTGGTACCTTGCTTATAAGATCTGAATCTTGGTAATGTCTAACTAATCTCAAGAAATTTTGAGCCTGACAACCCCCATACATAAAACTTGCTAGCAGAATGCAAAATATCTTGGGCTGAAGGCATGGAAAAAAATCCTTTTTTTTTTTTTTTTTTTTTAAAAGGAAAAGAATTATTTAGCTAAACAGAGCTATAATTACTAGTTACAGTAGGATAGTAGTAGTTAGGTCCTGGAAGTTTCAAAAATATCTTTCTAATGTTTCTTAGTTCAAAGGCAGTTTTTCAAGAGGTTAACATCTTTTTCTTCTTTCATCTACTTACATAGTTTCTAAGTGAGCCTGAAATTAGTCGGAGAAACTTTTTATGGAATTCCATTTGTATTATTTCTAACAATATTAGTACTGTAAGGCTCCTTTAATTTTGCAGGTTTGTAGGCCGTTATTATAAACTATGCAACACAGTGGTGCTAAGCTCATAAAGCAGTGCCTGCTAAATATGTTTAAGATCACTATACATTGCAGGTGACTTAATTGTGCTACTTTTAAAACATCTCTGAATGAGTACCACCTTAAGAAGATATCTAATTTGCTTTCAGAAGAATATTTTATATCAACATACCCAGTACAATCTGATAGGTTACAACAGCAATCATCAATCAACATGACAAGCTCAAAGGGATGCTCCTATAAGCTAGACATGCAAAGGAATAGAGGTGCCTCAAGTGAGACAAGAGCGAGTTTTGGGAGGCTATGTTCAAAATGCTGATCTCCCATGCTCCTTCCCCATTAAACCAGCAACTAACAACCAGGCACTCACAATCTCACAATGTTTTTGACAGGGTTATCCCTTGGAAAACTGCATTTCTGTTTGCCTGCTTGTGGGGTCAGACCCCTCTCTGGACAGTGCTTCAGTGCGCTCAGGGATGAGCTGCTCCCCGCAGCACTTGCCCTGCGTTTGTGGAGCACAGCTGCGGTGGGAAGGGGGGGATCATTAATGTGATGTTTGGGTATGGGAGTTTGGATCTGATTTCCAGCCCTTGACATTGCATCTTGACTCTAACCCTACATTATTGTAAAAAGGTAGGACTTCTCCTCCAAATGTGTTTAGTTAAAAAAAAAAAACAAACAAAAATCAAAAAACAACAAACAAAAAAAAAAACCCTAAACCCAAAAACAAAGAAAGAAAAAAAAGAACAAGAATTGCACCTCCTGAGCTTAGTTTTATCACAATGGGCAGTAGACTCCCATCTTCGATTTCCAACTCTTTACCTCTCTGCTTCTGCCCAGCTTTAGTCTTTTGTCCTATACACAACATTTCAGCTCTATATTTGTACCGTGCCTGAAAGAGTCAGATCCTGCTGTGGGACCCAAGCATTTAACCTCTGTGTTGATACACATAAAAAATTGTATTTTGAATCCTTGTGGTCTAAAGCCATGCAAAGAGAACTCTCCTCTGTGTTCACAAGGGTGGCTGTAAGAGTCATTCAGACCTCAGAAAGGAGGGATAAAAGATAAAGTGAAGGGTGCTTGCACTTCACAGCTTTCGGAGGTACCAATGTCTGAAGGACTCACCATTCCAAGTCACAGAAGAAGAAAGAACAATTTATAGCTTTGCTTACACAAGTAGGAATGAGACCTTTTATGCTTTTCTACTATAGAATAAAATGTGCATGGGTGGGCAGGGGTTGGGAGGGACGAACTCAAAGAAGGGAAGAGACGATCTGTAAGACAAGTGGGATAGGTATATGAATAAACGGTTGGCAGCCATAAAAGCAGCTTTTAAGCAGCTTTTATTTATGTACTTGCATGCACACACCAATACAGACTAAGCCGCTCCTACAGGAACAGCTAAGAAATGCCCTTCAGACAAGAAGCTCCACCATCCCGGTTCCTCCTGCTGGAGTGGCCCATTGGTGAGTTGCCCAGGCGCAGCTCCTGAACGTGTGTATGTTCACATAACAACTAAACCATAAAAAGCCTCCATGCAGCTCTTTCTCCTCTCTGCGTGTGAGCCTCTCTACACAGGTCCAGTCGAAAGACCCCAGATTACTCTGTTGGGATTTACATCAGGGCTTTTATACGCTTACTGCAGTGGCACAGCTACATGCACACACACGTATTTATGCATCAAGCAATAAGAAGTGGAAAAAACCCCCAAACTTAACTTTTGAAAGTGTAATATGAACCCATTTACCAATATGAACTGTCTATCGTGAGACAAAGTCAAAATACATAACACTGTCTTTTCTCTTGACCTTGCAAAATCTTGCCATACCCATTACAAACCCTAGCCAATTTATTTTTGTAGAAATGGAATTTACAGATTACAAAAATGGTTTGCTCGAGTCATCACCATTCCTTTGAACTCTGAGGCCATTTGAATTTGATCCTGACCAGGCTGACCATAAACCATTCTGTTTGGATAATAGAGGAAATGGAACAGTTTGTCTTGAGTAACCTTATAATAAACTGTAGCTCAGTAGTTATGAATTACAACTAAAATAGCAAAAAAAAAAGTATATGTATCTATGTGTGTGTATATTTTATATATATGTGCATACACTCACACAAATACACATGCAACTTCAGGCCAACAGAAGTAAACGAGTGGAGCATTGATAATGTTAAAATTACTGCTATTTTCAGTTAAAATTAACAAACTTAATCTATTTGATCATTATATTTTTATTGTATTAATACAATATTGCCTATTTAGATAAGTGTGATAAATAAAAAACTATAAATTTTCATTCATAATTCACTATAATCTATGTAAAATCTATGTGGATTAATCACAATTAATAAAGTTCCAAAAATATATTTTATTTGGATTTTAAAGTTATGCAATGTATTTTTCATAAAATCATTGAAGAGTGGAGTGCTATATACAACGTTACTCCAAAGTCTTAGAACTCATCTGAGTAAAATGAAAAATCTTTTTTTTTTGGTACCATATTTGGCAAAAATAGCAAAGCTATGGGAATCTCAAAGAAGCAGGAAAAAAAAAAAAAGGTCTATCTGTTGCTGTTACACAGACTTCTCTGTGGGTACCCCACTTGTTTGAGATCTGGAGGGTTTCATAGTCTATGAGAAGAAAGAAGACCCATGAAACATTGTCCCTTTGGAAGCAAGCACAGCACAGCATAAAAACATTACAACAGCTAAATCCAGCAAGAACAGATTTAATTTATACCCTAATGGCATCTTTCATCTCAAACAAGATACCTAGAATCAGGTCCATTAAAGTACCCAAATGCCTGAGGTTTGCCAACACGGACTTAAATACCTAAGCCTAGACTTTGTTCCTCAAATGCTTAGCTGACTTCTCAACCTGGAGTAGCTCCGGGACTGAGTTTAGGCAGGGTTTACCCCCTGGTCCCGACGCAGTCTGGATGCTGTGCTGCAGAGCTCCGAGCTGTCCCAGGCTTGCTGGATCTGAGTGCTTTTGGCCTGGCTGGAGAACTGGGACGTGCCCCTTTTCCTCCCTGGTTCACCTGTAATGTGCTCCACAATGATTAGGTGCCACACTAAATGCATCAGAAGTATTACATCCTTCAAATCCTGCAAAACAAATACAGAGGCTTTTGCCCAGCAGCAGAAACCAGAGCCCAGTGGTGCTTCTTCCCAGCACCTGAAGTGGGCCGTGGGTCCTGACCACTTTCTGGGTGGAGGTGCCTGAATTTCTGCAGGAAGAGGAGGGAATTGAAGTTTTTTACTGCATAAGTGGCTTTAGCTACATGAAGTTGTGAACTGCTATTCAAAAAGGCATGCTACTTCAAAGAGAGGTGTGTGTCCAGCCTTTGAAAAATTGTGTATTCTCTGGTTTAAGGGTTCAGGGTTGTGCACACTGAGCGACTGAAGGATGAGTGGAAGTGGGGTAAGGCTTCCTCACTCAGTGTTTCCCATCAGTTATCTGCAGACAGATCCCTTTTCAGCAGACTGATAATTTTAGCCTCCTGAAGACTGTGACTTTTTCTGTGCACTTACTGTACCAGAAACTCAATGCTGCACAGAGATCGTGGTCGCCTTGATGGCCACATCTCTAAATTCAGCAGTAGTTTGCCAGCCATGGATGAGAGGACACATTTCAACCCAGCTACACAGTAGCCTGGTGCTGTTTAAGAGGACTCCCTAGGAGAGGAGCTAGGAGAGACCTGGTGCAGCCAAGCGAGCAAAGTTAAACCCTTCCGATCCTGCAAGACTAACTATGAAAAATTTTGTATGGCATCATTTACCAAATACAGATTTTAAGCCTTTCCAGTTCTCCAACTTGCTGCACATCAGAGGAAATTAAAAACAAAGAAAAAACAACATCAAAACTGCAAAGCTTCCATGTGTCACAAAGCAGAGACCAACAGTCCATCAAAAATAGTCATCTATTAAAGGAGACAACCATTAACTAAAGACACAGTCAGAGGCTCCCAAGCAGCTCCCATCCCAGCATGTTTCCCAGGTTTACCAGTAACCACAAAGTTCCTGGAACTTGGGTACAGCACATGGAGATACGCAGTGCCTGCGTAACCTTGTAAAAAATATTGCTTTAGTCCGCGCTTTTAGGTGATGATGAGAATAGAAGAACTGAGTCACCAAAGCCTAGCAAGAAGAGCTGGAGCAATGAAACAGCTATGTATTTTGGGTTTTTTTTGTGAAGAAATATGATGATTTTTCTTTGCTATCACTCATTGGCCAGCAGCATTCAAGCCCTGCATATACATATGACGAGTTTATGAATGAAAATATATGTGAATTTGAAAGATTGCACAAATTTAACAGATGATCAATGTCTGAAAATTTGTGCAGGGTGTGCATTATTCATTAATTGCCTATTCATTTGATTATTCAGTAAGCACTATTAATTATTCCCCTCTTTAAAAAAGCTTCAATGATCTAATCAAGAAGAGAGGGGAAAATATCATATGTCTTAGGAGACCAATAGCATGCATCAAGAATCAAGGATGAATAGGAAACAGTCAAAATGAAAAATATGTGAACACCTACAGCTAATGTTTGTAAAGTATCTAAAAATAACTAGGGCATTCACAGAAATCAGGATTGGTTCCCAAATATAAAAAACATTTACCAGAAAATTGTTCATAATGAGCAATTTAACTAGCTATTCAACAGTGATCCAAGCAATTCTCTGATTCAGAAAATAGCAATTTGAGCAAAGAGATATTTGAAGGCTGACAAAGACTATTTTGACAAGGAATATCTGGAAAGAAGCAGAATTTAGTATAAACTTATCTAGTTCTAAGAATATTATAAAGCTCAGCTCTCCTGAGTCCTAGGTGTCTGAGAATACGACGAGGGAAACGAATCAGTTTCTGATAGAGAGAACGGGTGGTTTCTGAAGCATTCAGAAGATGATTCTGATCCCCACTTTAATTAAAGAGGAGCAAGTTCTTCACACTGCATCTGCTAGACTTCCCTGGCACGACCAACTGCTCATCATTCCGACTTCCATCATCGGAAGGATTTTCCCAGTGCCAAGAGGAGACCAAGAGGGAGGGTGGGAGGCAGGGAAAGGATTGTTTTAATTCCAAACTGGAGCTTTTTATAAACTTCAAATATTGTAACTTTTCCTTCAGTTCCTCAGAAACAGTTTTATTCCAACTGTCTGCACATAACCATAATTCATATTGTTCCATAAAACCTCATCTCAACAACTATAAACAGGGTTGGCTTTTGTTTTTAGGTTAAACAGAAAAAAAACCTAACATGTCTAATGATACATGATCTAATGAAAAACAATATTGTTGTAATACAGCGTTTTCATTTTCATGCAGACAATACTTATCAGGTAGACAGTAACATTTTATGTTGAGAAATAACAAGACTTTCCTGAAGTAAAAGAGCCTATAATCTTCTATAATTCAGTACAGAAGAAAAGACATTATACCAAGGAAATTCTTCCTGGCAAACTAGGCTATGATTAAAGGTAGTCACTGGTACTTGTGATCATTTCCTAACCTTAAGCTTTCACTCTCCTCCAAGTTTAGTTTTTTGGTAACCTAGTAGTTTATGGTTAGAACATATCTTGATAACAATCCAAAGTCTTCCTGAAACACACAAGTGGCTTGCATTCTCTAGCAGATAATTCAATTCAGATACTAGCTTTTCTGTCAAATCTTTAAAAAAATAAAATACATCACGAAAATCTAGACACAGGACTAAGATGACTGTCATGCATACACAAAAATAATAGCACAGAGGTTGCTCCATATAAAGTAATTTCTCCCCAAATAGTAGTCAATTTAATATTATAAGACTCACAACGAACTTATAATATTCTAGATACTTTTCTAGCAGTTATAATTTATTCTTAATTGGCCAGAAATGCATTTCTTTTCATTGATACACACTGTAACTCTTCCCTGCAAAATTATCATGACAATATACCAGCACAGGCACAGAAATCCTTCCTGTTCATAACCACAATGATAATATTTCACAAAAGAATGAAACTATTTTACTTGCCTGTCCTTCCCCCTGCACAAAAAATACCAAACCAAACCAAACCAAACCAGCACTTGCTCACAGCAGCTAGATCAATGGGATTTTGTACCGCTGATAAAATCATCTTTCTACAGGACGTCGCTGATATTAAGACATTAGAGTTCCCCGACAGATTTCACATTGAATTCTGATACCTCCTCAGTTAACAAACAGTTATTGCATATGTTCAGGGTTCTCCTGGTGCCAGGGAGATGGTGTGTTATAGACGCAGTGTTTTTGTTCAGTTTTGCTGTCAGACAGATTACTACAGGATAAATGACTGTAACTGAGAAAAATCTCCTGTCCAAAGCACGGAGAAGTTTGTGGAAGACCTAGAGAAGCTAAGGTATACTGAGCTGCTGAGCCGTTCAAAGACAAGTTAAAACCCCCCAAACAATACTTACAGAAAAAATAATCCTGTCTATTTAGGATTGCTTTATATCCAATTGATCTAACACAAATTTTGTCATTATTTTCTATTTGTATACAAATTCCTTTTTTCTGTTGTTTTGGTTTTGTCAGTCATGTCTTCCGGCTAGGGGTAACAGCATGTCATTGAGTTACAAAAGTCAGGCCAGGTAAAATGGAAAGCCAGACCGTGCATTGCATTCAACTAATTCATATTCAATTTCCCATAGCACATTAAAGAGCAGAGTCAGAGTAGAGCTCTTGGTACCTCCCAGCAGAGGTTCTTCCCTGCAAAGGGGTAATTGCCATCATTTTTCACTCTGGTTACTCTCATATTAAAATAACTAGACATGTCAGAGCTATTTCATTCACTGTACCAAGGACAACAGAAAAATCTAAGAAGATATAAAGGTCTTATTTAATGCCATGGTCATTGTTGGGTTTTCCTGCCCAGATGATGGAGGGAAACATCTTTTTTTCTAGAGAGTAGGAGATGTAATTTTTTTTCTGGGAATTAATTGAGTTCACAGAAATAGCCTATAAGCAAAAAAGAAGCATCAACGTGTTCAACAAAAAACCTAAACAAAATAAAACAAACACCCACCCCTCAATGAAGAAAAAGAAAAAACAACAACAAACAGAAAAAAAATCACATAGATTTTCTTTAAAAGTAACTTTGCTCAGGAAAGATATCCAGCCTCAGTGGAAGTGGTTGCCTTTGGAAAGCGTCTGGGAGAGTGGGAAGTTGATGCTTCCTCTCAGCTGAATTTATCCACAGGTCGAGTCTTCACCCTGTGGCTCAGGGAGGTGAGGTTGGCGACTAAATCTTGGTGTGGTTCAAGACCTAAGCCAGAGGTATCAGAAGAGATGTCGATCTCTTATCTCACTTGGAGGGCCTTGTCCCCCAGCAGTATGGACTGTCCCTGTGATAGTAGGCACGAATGTTGCCATTGCCAGAGGAACAGGTGACCGAAAGATCCTTCTCCTCTGTGGTCCCCATAGGAAGCTATAATGGACAGTACAAACATTATACAGCCTACAAAGATAACTGCACTCATACCATTGCATGTTACATGCTGATACCACCACAACTTGTCTCATAACAAATTTAACTGGCTTACAACTGGTTTAACTATCACGGGGGACAAGGCATATTCCCTTCCTGCACCAGATCTCCATCTCTCCGCAAAGGCTGACTTAACGAGACACTGAAATATTCTTCTTTTTCCATTTGCAAAACAACTAGCATAGTACAGATATGAGTGGAAATAAACACATACAGGAAGGCACACGTTCGGTACACTTCATCTGCTGTTATAAAATATCACTCAGATGCAGCTGAGTAACTTGTGTTTCACTTGCTTGATGATCTGTACAAGAAGGTACAACATGCTTTGTATGAGTGAAGGAATATGAGATGCAAATGTATGTTTGAGAGCAACTTGCTTGACCATTGCTTGGTGCACTGCCTTTTCATTCCAGTCTCACAGGAGCTGAGCTCCTAAAAATGTTACATATTGTGCCTAGCTGTAAAATCCATATGCAGCTACAGCAGTGGCATATACTGAAAATGCAGGGCAGCAGAGGTAAGCATGACAGGGCCAGCCAAAGCAGATCACGGGTCTGAGGTACTATGTAAGGTCACAGGGTGACCACGTTGGCAGTCAGGCTGCAGCTAAATCTCACAGTTTTGTTCTGTGCAAATCCTGACCTCTGGGGTACCGCAATTTTACTTTTGCCAGTTGAGGAGCACATCAGCCTTCGATGCATCACGGCTTTTGGCTTATCCCCAGCTGGAGGTTGTTGTAATTATTCAACACTCTACGACTGGCAAATGTGAACCGTTTTGCATCCACTCTGCTTCCTCTGCATCGCATTAGATGCAATTTCTGCTCCCTAAGGAAGCAATAGCGACCATCTAAACAGTGCCTGCATCTGAACACTTTGTTATGAATTAAGACATTTCCAGCATTGGGTAACAAAAAAGCCCTCACTTCTCTTGGAGGACTTTTAGACCGGATATAAGGTACCGATATAAAGCTTCAATACAAAATATCTCTGCAACAAAAGAAACTTCCCACACGGTATCCCTTTTTGCGGACAAAACTCCCCATTGACTTCCTCGCCCTATAGACGACTCTATTGTAGGCACCGGCCCCCAATTTCTTGCTGCATGTAATTGCTTCTCAGATGTACATATCAAACCTCTACAGAACACAGCCTTTGTCACTGTATGGCTCTGTATCTAATGCATCTCCAACTCTTTCATTTCTGTAGAATAATGAATCTACAGTAGATGCCGAATTTTCCTTTTAGTTTAAAAACCTACCCCTGCCTGTTGCTGCCACGCTGTAAGAGATAATATGCTCCATGCCTACAGTATGTTACTGTTAGCCATATAAATAATAATAATTTACACACAACTCACACATTTTTTTGGTATTTCTGCAAGCAATCCAGAGGCGACAGGAACAAATTGATGGAGACAGAAATGGGAGAATCCCACCCTGTCAGAAGATGAATGAGCTGAGCTTGCATGATGTGAACCATGGCTGACAGAAGCGAAGGGGAATCAAAGAGTGAGCAACTTTTGACAACACACGCTTCACAGCTCTGACCACTGAGGATCTACATGATTATCTCCAGACAAAATAACTGTGAGTAAAAGGCTTACATACACTTAAATTAAACACAGCAGGGTTTTAGTAATCTCTGTTTGCATTTTACTTTCTGTTAAGAAGGAAATTGCTTGGACTTGGAACATTTCATTTAATGGCGTTTTTAGTTACCTTTTGTACTTCTAATGCCATAGTCTAAATTCACCCCAAATTACCCAGGAAGGCAAAAGAAACTTTTGTCCTTTATTTTAATTGCTGTAGCTTCCTTACCAATTTTACTAAATTAAATGTGTCTTAAAACATCGCCGTATTTGAAACCTAATTATCCCAATCTCTGGATGAAGAATAGCTAACAATACAAACCCCATTTATGTAATTTATTTTGCAAAGGAAAATAAATGGAATGCAGTTGCAGTAATGATATACATGTTTGCAATTCCACCCCGTTTCTTCTCTTCCCCACAACAATTTAGGGAAGCTGCATCTTCTTTAAACAAATGCTTTAAAAGCATCTCTGCTGTAGCATTTGTTATGTCTCTGCACTGCTCTTAGAATAAGGGAAACTCTGCATAATGTCATGTTCTCTCTAAGTAGCATGAAGGGCTTTTGTTTTGTGTGGTGGGTTGTTGTTTTTTTTTTCCTTTTGTTATAGCTGGTCATGAATGAGGATTATGGCCTGTCGCCCACAATAAGTCATGAATGAAGATCATGGCTGGTAATTGTAATGTGTAAAATAAAGAGTGGGAGATGCAGGGTTGAGATGCACTGGTGGTTGAATCATTATTCAGCATAGCCCCGCAGAGTGGAGTTTAATCTTTTTAGACCACCTAGTCCTGAGAACTTAAATTTCGTTTTTGTTGGATAAGCTACCATTTACTCACTGCATTTATCAATTACTTGCTGACTTCCTGGTACTTCCAGCTATATTAAGTTCTATCCCAGGAAAGAAAATTGCTCCCAACTGACTATCCCACCAGTTAAAAGCAAGCAAACAAGCAATCCTCTCCCAAACAAACAAATAAAACATGGAGCAAAAGTTATTAGAAGAGTGCACTAAGGCAGGTAAAGAAAATTACTGGCATTTTCCATAGCAGAGTCTCTCATCAGTCAACAGAATTTTGCTGAAATTTTCTATTAGGCTTACAAAAAATTTCTCAGAAATTAATCTGAAAAATAAAAGGCCAATTTTTTAAAAAAGAGATTTATTATAAAAAAATAAATAACATTGATACCATGAATTTAGTTTGTATTTAAACACATTTACTAGGAAGATGCCTTCAAGCTCAGTAGCCTGCTCACTGTGAGTAAACACTGAGACATATGTGGTCAAACAATCCCAAATACTTGTTGAAGATTACTTCTACAAATATGTCTCGGAAATTTGCTTTGCTGTTTTCTGTGGGGTCGTGTTATTTGCTCTCGACAAGTGTTTAGATGAGCCCTGACTGGTTTATTCATACAAATATTTACAAGACCTTTTCAGTTTGGCCCAAATGTTTATTTGTTCAAAAATTCATATGAGGAAGGACTTTATTTGCTATTCTTCATTCACTTTCCATCCTTGTTATTACCCATTTTAAAAACAGTCAAATATCCAGTAAGAGAATGGATACAATACCCATGTGATTTTGATGACAAATATTGTATTATAAACAATGACTGGTAGAAATGGTCAGTGCATGAATAAGTCCAACACTTGTTCGCATAAACTATCCAGTAAACATTTAAAAATAACAAATTCATTCCTAGAAATCAATATAGCTTTGTGAGCAAATCACAAGCAAGAAAGTACACAAAAATTTGCGGAATATTTTATTTGTCATAAATAATTTAAGCACCTGTGTCTTAAAACTTCAAATACAAAAATTAAACTCAAATATTTCTTTATATCCTTTCCAACACAACTGGCTATAAGCCATTCCTCTAGTTAAGGATAATTCTATGGGATTCTTTAAAAGATTATTAAGACAATTCTTAAATTAGGTATTTCGCGCAGCTATTCCTGCTTGCTCTTTGGAAGCCTGAAACTCAATTTTTGTTGTCCTGTCCTTTCGTTTACTTTCCGTTCCTTTTCCAAATGTGTTTCCTTCCTTGTGCATGTTTGCTACTTTGTTAACCTTAGTTTTTCTTACTTCCTTGGATTCCTGCATTAATTTTATCCTAGAAGATCATGAAAGTGCCATTCTTTTTTTTTTCTTTTTTTTTTTTTTTCCTTTTTTCAGGAGAAATAAATAGCATTAAAATATTTAACACATATGGCCAGTGGATAGAAGAAAAATAAACATTTCAATAGTGAGGTCTTCCAGCTTTCTTGGTGTCCCTTTATAGTCTTAAAAAGAGCAGAAATATCAACATCTACTTCATGTGATATAAGTAATAATGTTAACCAAAGTGTAGCTCTAAAAATAGTTTACATATTAGCTAGCAAGCACTTATTTATGCAGTGCTGAGAAGATCTGAAGCTGAAAACATCCTTTCAGGTTTACAGACATTTAAGCATATTATTAGGAGCTGTGGCACACCAACACACAGGTATCACCCAATTTCATTACTATCTGATTAATTAACCTGTTTAAAGTGTGAAAGCTGACACCTTGTCATTAGAATCCATGGGAATAACTAATGAGAAACTATGAAATAATTTGTTCCACAATTAAAAAAAACTGAAAGAAGTTTTATCTCATTATTCTTCTTTCCTGTTATCACCTATGCAAAGTCAAGAAGATTTTGTAAACTTACTGTCTAAAAAAAAATACACTGTGTAACATCTTAGGAAACACTTCACAGATCTTTAATAAAATGTGGTGTTATCCAACACCAATAGGCAAGCCAAGAAGTTTTCAGGGAGAATGTATTCGGTTTGAATGTGAATACAAGTCTTTTCAATTAATAGGATTTATTTGTTATTCTTTTTTTGCATATCTAGGGGTCAAAGAGACAAAAAGACATGCTTGAGTTATTGATTGAGAAAAAAATTACATGACAAATATGGACCTTGTTTTCTATTAGCAAGCTACCTACAAATAGGTAATATCTTCTATAAGTGTGCTCATTTAGGATTAACAGTTTATGGAGAAAGGAACCTCAACTTTAGAAAGCAGTTGTTATGACCATGGGTTAATAATTTTCTTTAGTTTTGCTATGTTTGTCACTATGGCAAATGTTTGTGTTAATTTACAGACAGATAAAGGAAGAGGCTCAGCAAGATGTTCAGAGAATTTTTAAACACCTAAGTATCACTTGAGGTGTATAACACTAAAGTTTGGGTTCTCAAAATGACTTCTCAAAAGAACAAATATTAAACAGCAAAATACTCACTGGGCTACTCTGCATCCAGTGTGGCTTAGCTGAATATGTATATGTGGAAAATGAGATATTTAGTGCCATGAATTAAGGATTCTAAGCAGAAAGCCAGATTTGGGGATTTGGATGTGAAATTATCCATTAGATATCCAAGATGCTGACAGCAGGATGGGCAAGGGAGTTCCCCTGAATAGCAGGGGGATATTAGTTGAAATAAATTGGGAGAACAGTTCTGGAGACTAAACTTGTTACATTAAGTTACATGGGAGACAAAGTAGGAAATCTCAGGTTTCTTTTTTTACTATAGGGAGATGTGGAAGGAATGAGTATCCCAAAGAAGAGGGGAAGGTGGTGGTTATGGTCATCAAAGGGGAAAAATTAAAGCTGTCATTGAAAACATTAGCTGTAGGTTTAGGAAAAAAATGACCCAACCCTAGATCCATTGTGAAAGAACAGTAAATGGCCTTGGGTATTGACTGGCTTTGTGGGAAAGAAAAAAGAGAGCAATAAAAGATAATCTTCCCATTATGTGTTTATATGTCTTGTGAGTATCAGTAGGTGTCATTTTTGGGAAGAAACTTGGGAATGGGCTGAGTGTGGTGCAGCCCTGAGACAAATTCACTTCTTGCTTGCTCTGCTCCTTCCATCCCTGGAGGCTCAGACATTGCCTCATTAAGAACTTCAGTCTGGCATGAGGACAAGCTGTGGGCTACCCTACAAACCCTTGTACCCCACTGGAAAGACCCCTGCCTGGCTCCAGTCATGCCACTTCATTGTAGCCTCAGAGTAGAAACTGAAGGCAAAGAGGAGAGGCAAAGCAGTTTCCTGATATTTGTTCCAAAAATAAGCAGATACTCTCCCGTGATTGGAAACAAAAAAAGAGAAGAGGAAATGAGGTAACTGAAAATTTGCCGACATCTTCATATTTTTGTTACTGCTGTGGTGGTAGCCAGTGGTGACAGGTGACACATGACTTCCCCCCCAAAAAAGTATCTGTATTTGTGTTCATTTTGATTGCTGTCATGATTTATGGCAGGGGTACCACAAATCCCTTCTGTCCCACAGATCTTTAGTCAGAATTTAAAGTCCAGTTCAACACTGGGCTGCTTAAACCTCTCCATAGAGTCTGTAGTTAAGTAGGAAATAAAGGAGATGTAGACTTAACAACATATGCCAGAAGTAGCTGAAAATTCCTTGTCCCAACAGCTTTATTTGTTAATATACATAACAGGCCTTCACTATGGCAATAGGCTTGTTTTAACTTGAAAGTCTCTTATTTCATTGAAAATCTGCACATATGAAAAAATAAAGTATTTCCCCTTTTCTGGTCTTCCCTGAGGGGGAGAAAACTTCCCCAAAGCACCCAGACACGTGCCCAGCTGCGGAGAACAGGCGCCTGGGCAGCGATGCTCTGGGAAGCCACCCGCCACCCTGTGGGCAGACATAGGGGCCGGACTCTCAGCAACCATAAATGAAACAGTTTAACTGTTTTTATATCAATGTGAAGAGGATCTATTTTGTTTAGGGAAAGCAGAAACTGAATGCAAAGTTTTGGCTTTGCAAGGCAAGGAAAGAAGGGTTTCTTTACTCGTTCTTTCTGTGTTAAGAGCACCCGCCACTACTGACAGGAATAGCTTCCCATCTTCCTCACATTATAGATAGTAGAGACTTACTCTTAATTAAAAACATAAAAATAAAAAAGAAGCACCCAACTTCGTTCAATTTGAAGCAAGATATCATTAAAGAAAGAAAAAATACTGCCAAAGGTTCTTGTTTCTCCAGTGTAACTCTCGATGATCCAAACAGAGAGCAACACCAAGAAGGTAGGGAAAAAAACATATATTGTTTCACCTCTCACTTTACACACGCTAATGCACACGCATGCACATACTCATACATGCACACACATGTACATACATAATTGATGAAGTTAGACATTTTTGTTTCTGAAAACCAGCTTTAGATGATCTTATTTATTTATTAGTACTACTGTTCAATTTATATTTTGGCTTGCTATTTATTATGCAAAATAACATGCTCATATTTTATTCAGCAGAGCATTTGATTAGTGTAAAGCTTTATTTGCTGGCCTGCATAACAGCATTTTGTCTAGTCTGCAGGCGATATAAGATATTTTAGATCATTCATAATTCTGACTGACTCCAAAAAAGAAAACTGTTAAAAGGCTGAAACTTTCTCAGCGTGTAAAAGGCAGCAGGGCCCTTGGTTATACAAAGTAACAAGTTAATTTTGTCTTTGATGCAATGACTTGCCACTTTTAACAGTAAATAAAGTTTTGGTTGGGTTTTTTTTTACAATAAATTCTGAATTGCTGCAGGTATTACAGGATCCTGTGAAAAAGTCTTTAGCGTTAAGTCTCTGACGTCTACTGGCCAGCACTCCCATATTCAGAGTCTCTTTCTGTTTTTATGAGTGATCTGCAGTCTTTTTATAAGATCTTTTTAATCTAACTCTATCGTATTGTATTAGTTTTCAGGTATTTGATATATGTTCTTTTTTATTGATATAAAATACTTTAGGTTTTGTCTACACTAAAGGTGCTACTTAAAATAAATATTTCCGATGTGCTCCAACAACCCAAGTGTGCCAAGGAAGACCAGATGACTTCAAAAGATGCCTTTAGCTATCTGTATAAAGATAATTGAAAACATTTTCATTTTAAATACTTTTCAAAAAAAATCGTAAAGTACCAAGTATAGAATAGATGATAATCATTAAAAGGGGGAAAACATGTAGGAAAGGAAGTCCAGGAAGCCACAAATGTATAAACTCAACGTATTTGCTTTAAATAACAAATTATGAACTAGATTCACAAGGAAATTATTGGTTTCAGTACCTGTATAGAGGAAATAGAGTTTGAATAGTTTAAGGGGAAAGATCCAGGCTAATATTCCCTGACAAATGACCCTGAATGAGAAAAACCTTCGTTCTTGTCTTCCACCCTGGTGTAGCTAAGATCCTCTTTAGGGCAATACTGCGTGTGGCCCCCAGCGGGGTGGGGAGAGCCGTGCTCCCAGAAAGAGGGGAAGTTTGCTGTTTTTCCCCAAATGCTTTGGCTGGGAACAAACACAACTTAAAGCGACCCAACAGACAACACGAGAGAAATACATATCTCTGTAAAGATATTTTTTAAAGAAAAGAAAAAAGACAAAAAAACCCAACCAGCCACCAAATATGAATAAAAAAAATCTTCTCAGGGCAAAGGAAAGCTGTCTCAGCAGCATCACTTGTAAAATGGATAAAAGCCCTTCTCAGAGCTGAAGATAAATCAGTGGCACCAGCCTTAACAAAGAGAGAAACCTTACTTAGGGCTAAGAGACAGCAGGAGTGGTAGGAGTACCAGCTGGAACAGAGATGCACATCAAAGAAATTAAAGCCCTATGGCTGAAGAAATTACATGGGTACTATAAACTAATAATTTTAAATATTAAAAAACCCTTTTCAGGCTAAAGAAAAGATACACGTTGTAAGCAGCCAGCCCAAGGTTAGCAAGCACTGAGTGAGCACAGCCCCTCAGAACCGGAGACCTTTACCTTGATGCCTCCTAGGTAACAAAGCGAATTGTTTAATCCCTGCTGGTTAAAGACACAGCTTGCTACGTTTTTTGGTGGTTTTTTTTTTGCTCCCCGTGCTTTTTAGTTTCTGTTAAAATACATTTGTTAATCGTACGGCAAAGTTGCACAAAACGTTCTGTTTCAGAACAAGGAGCTATACACAGTCTGTTTCACTCTGCACTGGTGCAACAGCTTGCTTTTCAGCGTGACTCTGGCTTTTCACTTGCCCTAGACGATAGGCTTTATAGAGTTAAATTTAAGGTCTAATTTCCTTTACTAGCAGAATGTATCTCATTTGCTATCAGTGCATGCAGCATACTTTTTGTCAACATGGTAATTCAAGGAGAAAGTCAGGCTCTCTTTGTTATCAGATTTACAATGGTTTCTTAAAAAGACGGCTTGTATATACCTCCTGCCTCACTAGAATACTTGCTTGCTTGGTTCCTAACAATGGCTCATTAAATTCAGTCAAACTAGTATGAAACTTACCTTCAAACAGTTTCACTTGCTGAACCCCATTCTCAAAGGATTTTCTAATCTGCAATTTCTATTTTAGACTTTGAGCAGGAAATTGGAGAGAAAAGAGCACATAGCACTTTCTGCAAAAACACCAAAACCAAACAATTCTTGATGATACCGTTTCAGAAGCAGAATAGATTTGTGTCACTCCTGTTTTGAAGGCAATCATGCTCGCAACATTTATTCTTAAAGCAGGAGCATTCACCGATGGTTTTGGCTGTAATTAATCTCATCTTGGAAGAGAAACCTATAGATTCTAGCAAACTTTCTTTTTTTTCCCCTCCCCTGAAATCTGTTACTTTGCTGATCTGCACAAGAAGGTTCAAACCATACACAGCTCATTACTGGCCACTGTAAAATTAAACTGTTCATGTACACTTCCCACCTCACCCCTGCAAAAAGCTGAGATTTAGCTGGACAAACCGCAGCACAAGGACAGAATTTTTCCCTGACTTGTACAAGTGAGAATAATTCTGATTTGTAAACCTTCATAGGAATCTCTTGATGTACCTTTTTCTCACTCCTTTTATTATATAGTATCTTCCTCAGCATTGAAGTTGTGGTCAAAACACAGATATATATTTCACATGAGCAGCTAAAGAAGGAAAACGTCACAAATGAAATCCCCCCAAAAAGATGCTAGGTCTTAAATCGTTAGACATGGGAAATTATACAAGGGCACATTTTCTTTTTTTTTTTTTTTGAGGGAATATGCATGTTTCAATAACCTTTTATTGCCTGACACAGTATATGATTAAGAAGCTGTAGATGGTCAGATAGTCCAGCTAAAGCATCTTAATTAAACCACAACAATACATCTGCATATAGGACATTGTCTTTCGCATTAGCTTTTGTTTACGCCTGCCCCTGGACTCTGCGTGCAAAGCTGAGCATGTAAATGTCACTGCACAGCTAAATACTTCCACGTAACCCTACTGCCTGTCCTTGTCCTGCCACTAAGAAGGGTTCACCACCGCTTTCCAGATAGCAGTCATGTGAGCAGCACATCGCTGTGCTAATACAGGGTTTATATCCCATGGGTAGCTGAGACCACACGTGTAGTATAGCAAAAGTGCCATCTGGAAGTAATTCCCCGTTATTACTTCTTATCAGGACTGCTGAGGGTTTTTTATTTATCAAGTATAAATGAATCATAGGGCAAACTGATGTATGCTCATTAAAGTATGAAAACTTATTAGGCTATCCTTTTACTGCTCAAAATAGAAGTCTAATAGAGGTAGGCTAGATCATGCTAACCTACAGCATGAATGTGACATGCAAAAGAAGAAATAGACTGAAATTTGTCTGAGTTATGCCAGGAAATTACATATTCTTCTTAAAGTAAAATAAACACTTGACAAAGCTGTTAATCATCCCTAGTGGAAAGGATTTACAGATTCAATATTAAGATGATGAGCTTCCCACTGGTCTTAGGAGCACTATAGTCAAATGAATCAATTTTCCTCTGAAATCATTTAGATAAAAATTACATTCACATTGAAGAATATGAATGGTTTGAATGCTAAAATGTCACTTTAAAAATGTGTCGTCCCTCCAGTGAGCTCCTATTAGTTCTCAGTTAATATTTAGTATATTTTGAATGAAAAATTCAAAGCCAGTATCTTATATGTAAGTATATGTATCTGTAACGTACTACATAGGCTCACATACTTTTTCTTCTACAGAAACGGTGTTGCATAAACATACATAATCTGCAGAGCCTGAATTAAAAAAATATACATTTAAGATTGATTTTTAAATATCACTCATACCCAGACATTTCACATCAAACCACACTAAAGATCTGCTTCAGAAAAATAAATTTGCACATTAAATAGTAGAAGAATAAAGAATACATATTTATCTTGATTAAGATGATTTCATAAAAGCTCTTGACAATTAGGGTTGGGGGGTTTTTTTTAGTAATTTGAAACAATCCTTTGTTGAGAACATATTTGAAAATTTACCTGCAGTTAAATAGTGTCTGGGGACTCCAATAAAAAAAAAAAAAAAAACAAAAAAAATTTTTAGAAGTTACCCATTCAAAGACAGAGAGGGAGAAAGAGAAAAAAAGAACGAACGAGCCAGGGAGATTATAGAATTTAATGATTAAGAATGTGTGCAGTGCAGTATAAGTACATTTGTTTCCTTGGAAACAAACTAGTACTGTTGCACTGAAGAAATTTGTAAGCATTAAAAAATTCTGTAATCAGGCCCCAGGAGAACATATTAAATTTTTTAAAAGGGATAAATATTTGACATTCCTGGCCATTTTCTGACTGTACTTGTTGATGAGGCCTGCTGTCAATGGGTGGTGTTCCTAACGTTAGAGAAATGGATACGATACATGAACCTGCACAGCCAAGAACACACTTTTAAACGGCTAATCCATGCAGCAGGATCAACAACTACGGCACTGCACAGAAAGATTTAGATCTTTTAAGTAGCAAGTAGATGGTAAATGCAGCTAAATGCAAATAAAGGTAGACTACCAAGCCTGCAATAAAGACTCAAAGGGGGAATTATTAAGAAAAGGGTCTAAAGCCTCTGCCTAAGTTGCCCTTACTTGCAGAAAGCAGCAGGCTGACTCCCGGGGAGAAGGCAGGGTAATAATGCTCCTGTTTATGCCAGGTACGAATTATAGCCTATTGGAATTCTTGAGCTTGATTGATTAAAATAAAACAACATGCTCTAGTCTCTCAAACCTTCCCCTGTTTCATAACCAAACTCAACATAGTCCTTTCCTTCTGCCCAGGAACATCTAGAGGAGTTTTACTTCAGTTTTGCTAGCAAGAAACAAAAGCAGAAGTGCAAAGAAATCAAAAGAAATCAAAGGGTTCCATTTACAAGCTGGAGAAAAAATATCCAGAACCTCACAAGAAATGTTACTTTGGTGAGCTGTCCGATTTCAAATATAAATGGTATCAATAAGTTAGAAGAACGTGTCAATTCTGGTTGGGTGGCTATAAACAAGATCTTTTTTTCTGGTCGCTTACTATATTACAACCTTAAACCAGGTTGTAGAGCTATAGCAGTAATGTCATATGCCCTGGAAATCCATGCAGCTTTTTTTGTTACATGTTTCAGAGGAAATATTCTATCTTGTAATAAAGGTACACAGGGAAAGGTGAAAGCGTTTGATCATTTTAAAGTAAACTTGTTTAATATCACCAAAGAAACAGGGTAAAATATGCAGATCAGGTCTAAAAATATTAATGCAGTTAGCTCATTTGAGCTTATCCCCGTTACACATGAGGCTGTAAGATGTGGTGGATGAGGCTTTATAGTTATGAGGAAATAATAATTGCCAAAATGATCCCTTGGTTTCTCCTGAATGGAAAAACTCAAGACAGGGGAAGTTACATGGAAGAAAAATGTGGTAAAAAACATTCTAGGTACAGTTTTTTCATGCAAGTGGAAACCTTGAAATTAGTTTCCAGGAGCAATGAAAGATGTGTAAGTGGAAGCTCATGCTTTCAGAAAGAATTAGAGGAATATAAAACGAAAGGTCCCGTTATCCTTCCCTCCATCAAAAAATCTGAGCTGCTGCTTTAACCTCATCACTTCAAGTCAGTGGATTAAGCCTCCAACTTTTACAAAATTAGAAAAGAGATTCTTTTTGCCTGCTTGGATACTGAACCCATGGTAGTGAATTTGAAAAACAGAGCAGAGTTCTGAAAGCCTTGGATACTGAACCCATGGTAGTGAATTTGGCGGAGTTTGAAACTAGTTTGAAGAAAAACAGAGCAGAGTTCTGAAAGCTGATGGATCCGATGCTGTGGGCAGGCATTGCCAGCTCTGGAGAGGTGAGGGCTACCTTTGCAACTGAGCGCTGTTAAGCAGGATTGCTTCACAGCCCACCTGCTCAGTGGCATTTGCAAACTTCCAGACTACAGGCTATGGGCGATACTGGAATCCTTTTGATTCCAGTGATATTTTCATTATTTCAACATATTGCGTTAATTTCTTTTGACTCAGTGGTTCTTTGCTGCACTTCAATATTTTATAGTGTTTATAAAGAGCCAGAGCAGAAAGCAAAGTGCTTTAATACAAAGTACTTCTATAAGGTTAAGTTAAAATTGCTGAACATGCCTCCTATTGTCACATATCTAAAAGGGAAGATATAAGTAATACTTGTGTCTAATAGATAGAAAATACCTAGTTTCATGGGAAAATTAATTTGTGGCCCGTTTTCCTTCCCAAATACATGCTTGAAATCAGTAAATGCTGTGGAAGAGCAACACAAACTTTGGCTACATATGTCTGGGTTTAGCATGGCTCATTTTTTCATGGAATAACAGAATAACTAAGCTTGGGAGGCACAGCTGGAGCCATCTGGTCCAAATCCCACTCAAAGAATGGCCAACCTCAGAGTTAAGAGAGGGTTGCCCAGGGCTTTCTGCAACTGGCTTTGGAACATCTCCAAGGATAACCTCTCCTAACATCCCCACCAGGCCCCTCTTCTAGTACTTGATTAGCCTCAAAGAGAAGATTTTCAAGCTTGATAAAAAATAATAGGTGCTTTTTTTTTTTTTGTTAAATCGTTTGCTTTCAGATACTCAGGCTGATAATTTGATTGGAGAGAAAAGAAAGTTAAGTTCAAATGGAGACACTAGCCTTATCTCAGCTCTTAAAACAATTCTGCTCTCAGCATAGATACAAATCAACTCAGAGAATCACCATTCTGCTATTTACAGGGACTTTGAGAGGACAAAACCCCATTCAAAACCAAATTGTGGTTCCCAAATTACACACCTAGCCATCAGACTTGGCTCAGGACTAACTCTTCCACCCTTGGAGAATCTTAGTCCTGCCTCTACTATTGTCTTCTCAAACAAGACTTGTAGGAAAGGTAAATTCCCATTCCTCTTGACAAGGGAGATAATAAACCTCTGTTTTCTTCTGAAGGACAAGCTCATAATTTCCCTTCAGGTAATAAAATATTCCCACATGTGTTTTCATGTAACAAATTAGGGACTTACATAACCTTTCTATACACAAAACTCCCTTTGATATAAATATGTCTTGCTTTTAGATAAAGGTACATCAACAGTTTTGAGCTTTTTGTGATATTTTTGTTCTACCACTTTTATGCAGATTAGCACTTCTTCCTTTGCATCTTTCTCTCTCTGAATACCCATCCTGTATGTTCTTTTCCCAAAATTCCTCATTCTTCAGGGTAAATTTGAGACTGGAACCTCTGACTTCTGTATACTGTGATTATCTATGGGAAAAGTAAAACCGAGCCAGCTCTAGGGAGAGTTTTCCTTTGGATCTCTGCAGGGACCCAAGGGTATTACTCCTTTGATACTATTTTTTTAAGAATCTTCAAGTCTGTATGTGTGCAGTGGAAAGTTTATTGTGATATGACCATGTGGTAATAATATATCAAAGTCCAGCATTAAAATATTTCTAAAACATGAAAAATGGGCTGTTCATAATGCTAAAGAAGGACAAGCAAATTTGCTGACAATGTAGGTAATTTCCTGAAATCAGAGTTCATCTTGTAGCAAACCCATGTTCTGTAGACAACAGAAACAAGCAAAGCATAAATCACTCACTCACATACACTATCTCCTCTGTCCTGATAATCGCATGGTTTTTGGATCACAACAAAGGAGACTATGCCTTAGAAGAATAATAAGGGCCTGCTCCAATATCCATTGAAAACAATGGAAAGGCTCCCATTGACATGAACTTCAAGGGACGAATATTACATCTGGCTGTAACACCATGAAGGTCTTAAAACAAGACCTGCAGCGAGCTTTTTACCAAAGAAACATATTGAAGCCTGTGATCTCCTGCTAGTTATGAGAGTCTGTGCTTTTAACTCTATATAATGAATGCATACCTGCAAGAAAATCATACAACACTGGAAAAATAAATGGATTTATCCATTTTTCACACCTTGCAAATTTCTCCTAATTTGATAGTCTTATATGTGCATTCTAATATTCCAATTTTTTTTTTAATCTCTATATGTTGGAGTATAAGTAGTCCAAATAACTTTGAGAACATTTATATTAAAATTATGAGTAACTTTGCATTCTAAATGTATTCATATTTTAGAAATAACTGTAGGGGCATTATGTTTTGAAGGGCATTAAAACTTATTGTAATCTTTGGGCGCTTTTGCAATTGTGTATTTCTAAAGTGGCAATTTTGTCTCACCCTTCATGTGAATTTTAAAATGCATCATTTAAATGTAGCCTCATTTTCTAGTTTGGTACACATCCCATTCTGAAACATTTTACAACTGAAAACTTTTTTCAGCAAGAAAAT